>NW_015387114.1:184776-188596 GCF_001527695.2 Protobothrops mucrosquamatus
CCCCCACTTTGGCTGACTTCGCCGCCGTACCTGACAGCACTTCCATGCTGCGACCCTCCCCGGCGCCGCTTCCCGCCACTCGTTGCTCGCCCCTTTCCTCGCCCGGACCTTTTATAGCGGCTGGCCACGCCCCCTGTCCTCGCGCCGGCCCGGGATGGAGGATTGCGACAGGCTGAGGTCACCTACAGCCCGCCTCCTGCGTGGGACCGAAGTCTGCACCCCCGCCCCCCTCCCTTGCTTTGGGCAGGAATGGGCGGCTTGCTTAACCAGCGGAGGAAAAGGGCGCCTTGGATGGATCAAGGAAGAAAGGGGGGTGGCGGGGGTGGGGCAGCTTCCTTTCCTCCCCAGGGGAGAAAGGAAACAATAGTTCGTTTTATGGAGTTGTTAAAAATTGAACACACATCCCCCCCCCCAATAGTCGAAGTTCTCTGGGTGGTTTCCAGTAATACAAAAAAAAACAACGAGAAAATAGTACAGGATGGAATAGAATAAAAAAAAAAAACCCCGCATAAACTAGAAAGCGGCAGGGCCTTCCTTGAAAAACTGGAAAAGTATGATTCAGATATAAATAAAAGCCCGTGTAGAAGCCTGAGGGAAATACAGAAAGGTCATTGCAAGGTGGTGAAATGATGCCCGAGGCCTCTCTTGAGGGAAGGGGTTCCCCTCATGGGATGCCACTCCAGAAAAAGCTCTGGGAGACTCCAAAATTATGGAACTACAAGGAAGGAAGGGACTGTATTGTCTTTACTGAAAGGAAAATGGCTCTGGGTTGAAAATAATTCAGAGAGTGAGATGATGGAGGAGGAGGAGGAGGAGGAGGAGGAGGAGGAGAAGAAGAAGAAGAAGAAGAAGAAGAAGAAGAAGAAGAAGAAGAAGAAGAAGAAGAAGAAGAAGAAGAAGAAGAAGAAGAAGAAGAAGAGGAGGAGGAGGAGGAGGAGGAGGAGGAGGAGGAGGAGGAGAAGGAGGAGAAGGAGAAGAAGAAGAAGAAGAAGAAGAAGAAGAAGAAGAACCTAATAATAATAATAATGATAAAGTTGGAAGGGACCTTGGAGGTCATCTAGTCCAACCTCCTACTCAGGCAAGAAACCCTATACCATTTCGGACAAATGGCTGTCCAGTTTCTTCTTAAAAACTTCCAGTGTTGGCGCATTCACCACTTCTGGAGGCAGGTTGTTCCACTGGTTAATTGTTTTAACTGTCAGGAAGTTTCTCCTTAGTTCTAGGTTGCTTCTCTCTTTGGTTAGTTTCCACCCATTGCTTCTTGTCCTGCCTTCAGGCACTTTGGAGAATAGCCTGACTCCCTCTTCTTTGTGGCAGCCCCTGAGATATTGGAACACTGCTATCATGTCCCCCCTCATCCTTCTCTTCGTTAAACTAGACATACCCAATTCCAGCAGCCGTTCCTTATATGCTTTAGCCTCCAGTCCCCTAATCATCTTTGTTGCTCTTCTCTGTACTCTTTCTAGAGTCTCAGCATCTTTTTCACATTGTGTTGACCAAAACTGGATGCAGTATTCCAAGTGTGGCCTTACCAAGGCATTGTAAAGTGGTATTAACACTTCACGTGATCTTGATTCTATCCCTCTGTTAATGCAGCCTAGCACTGTGTTGGCTTTTTTGGCAGCTGCAGCACACGGCTGGCTCATATTTAAATGATTGTCCACTAGGACTCCGACGAAGAAGTTACTATATTCTTGCAAAATTAAGACTATAAAAGTACTTCATCTATTTCTTAAGTGGGAAAAAATCTTTTAGGTAAATTGAATTGTTCTGGGTTGGGGGAAACAAAAAAGAAAGGTGGTAATATATTTTTGCCTCTTCTTATAGTACACTTTTTTCTGTTTTCCCAATGCTAAAAATAGAAACGGAAACTGCAGGGGAAAAAAAAAGATAAGCTGGGTGGTTCAAACTTGGATGGGAAAACACCAAGAAGTCATGGGACACCGGGAAGTCATAAAAAAAAAAAATTCTTGCACAGAACATTATCTAAATGTCTACGTTGTCACCTTAACTGAACTCAGAGTTGATAATAAATATAATAAAATTATCTTTTTATACTGTACTCACATCCTGCCTTTCATCCACATTGCTAAAGGGATGGGGCCGATGAATCACAATATGAAAAAAAGATAAAAACTGCAAATCTTAATAACTCTTCAGTAAGTTACCGTAAAGNGCCAAAGTTAGCTAACATTAAACTTTTACTACAGCCGGGAAACTGAGGTAATAGTCCTCCTAAGGTAATCCAGTAATAATTATGATGTTAGGGGGCAAATTTCCACTTGAAACTTCTGTTATATTGTTGCTCTGCTTTACACCTGCTAAACTATGGTTTGAGTAAACCATAAATGGCTCAAGTTCCCTCCTTCAAATAAACATTTGCTCATGATTAACAAAATGTTAAACACAAATTCAACAAAAGGCTTGGCAGCTTGGTAATGTGTGTGACTGCAGCCATGGCATTACATGAGCTCTTCTGAATGATGCATGCAGAGGATAAATATGATGATCTTTTTACATTCATGAAATACATTTGACTAAAAAAGCAGCTTGGCCATCTTCCTGCCAGCACTTGTGTCTCATTGACCTGGATTCATCCCACCAGCAAAAGATCATTTACAACAGCCATAATCCTTAACGGTATTTGGAGCTTTGCTATTTTCAAGAAGTGACTGCATGCGCTGCTGACCGTGCTGCGGGAAAGGCAGTGGTTCAACCGGTAAAGTCCCTCCCTCAGCTTCCTAAATAACTTCAGAGAACCCAAAGCACAGGTCTCTCTCTGTCTTTTACAAAAAGCAACTGTAAAAAAACCACAGAAAGTCGGTAATTCTTGTCAAACACGGTATCAGGAAGGAAGGAAGGAAGGAAAGAAGGAAGGAAGGAAGGAAGGAAAGAAGGAAGGAAGGAAGGAAGGAAGGAAGGAAGGAAGGAAGGAAGGAAGGAAAGAAGGAAGGAAGGAAGGAAGGAAGGAAGGAAGGAAGGAAGGAAGGAAGGAAGGAAGGAAAACCAGATCTCGGAAAAACGCTCAGTTCCCACGACTTTGTAAAGAGAAATGTCGTGGGTGTGGTACCTGGCCACGCAAAACCAAGCTGTGTGGCTTTGTTGACAGTCCAATACAGTAAGTAGAAAATGCAAAGCAATTGGATCAATTGGGAACGCACGCTTCACTTAAGCACCAGTCATCCGGGGTCGTGTGAACCCGGCCACCGAGCTGCCAGAAGGGTCCAATGCAGCCTCCAGTCCTTCATCCCAAGAATCGCCTTTTCGGTGAGATGGGCGGCATAGCCAATCAAATCAAATCAAATCAAATCAAATCAAATCAAATCAAATCATAAATCAATCAATCAATCAATCAATCCCGTTGGCTTTTCCCTTCAGCTGGCCAGACGAACAGGGAACGAAAACTGGGGGGAAACTTCGCCCGAGAAGGACCCGGCTGCCGCCCACCTCCGCTGCTTCGCCAGCCCGCTCCGCTTTCGGCAAGTTTCGCTCCCTGGTACCCCGATTCGACCTTCGCGGCGGAACCTGAGCCGGCGTTTGTGGCAGCGCCCGGGACACGCGCGATGCCTCCCCCCTCGATCAGCCAGCCTCCGGCGAGCTTGCCACCGCCGCTGGGCACGAGATGGCAGCGCTCCAGAACCGCGAACGGCGGCGGGTAAAACGCGAAATCGTCTCGAACCCCTTCGAACCGAACCTTCCCCCGTCCCTCTTCGCGGGAGGAGACGACACCTGGAGACTCCGAGGAAAACTTTGGGAAAGCACGTGCTGTGCTTCGCCTCGCTACCCACCCCCCCTTCCCCGGTTTCTCCCTGCCCCCCCC
>NW_015387114.1:191081-324828 GCF_001527695.2 Protobothrops mucrosquamatus
GTCTTGTGATTTACATTCAGATGCTTGGCAACTGATTCATATTTATGACGGTCACAGTGTCCCAGGGTCATGTGAAGTGACCAAAACCTGCTGCAACCACCCAGCAGACGGGGGGAATAAAAACCAAACACCCCCCACCCCACCCCCGCTGCCAATCCTCAACAGAAATGCTCACAACAATGAAAACCTCGGACAGGAGAAAGAGCGCTGCCGGGTGGGCAGGCAGGTGTCTTGCTCGGCTGTGTCTTGGGGAGCACTTTTTTTCAGTGCCATTGTAACTTCAAACCGTCACTAAGCGAACTGTGGTAAGTCGAGGACTTCCTGTATTTTATCACTTTTTTCCTTTTTTTTTTTTTGGGCCATCAAGTTTTTGACACCTTGCTAGGCAACTGGTGGTACTCGGATGTTGCCATATCCTAAAAGTGGTACAATGGGTGAAAAGATTGAAAAGCCCTGCTTTAGAAGAAGATTAAGGATGCCAGCCAAGATACATGCTTGGAACATTTCTATGCTCCAAATCCTGGATTATCCCAGGCATTCCTCTTCGGGACCCAGATCAATCTCAGTGGGGCTTCAGGCCTGAATTTAAAGCTGCCTATGGTCACCCCACAAGAAGGGAATGCATTCTGTGGATCCCCTTGGCAGCACTTTTGATCTCATTGTCCAGGGAAACTTCTAAATCCCATTTCTCTGTTGTTTCAAGAGACTATCTGGGTGCCCATATTCTAAATTAAATTTGAATGGCCTGAAGCAGATAACTGGAGATCATGGTGATTAGTTTCAGCCAGTTGGTTTCTTAACCATCTTATCCCCAAATGAGGAATTAGACACAGAGGTAGTCCTCGATATACAATAAAAATTGACCGTAAAATTTCTGTTGCTAAGCAAGGTAGTTGTTAAGTGAGTTGAGCCTCATTTCACAACCTTTATTGCCAAAGTTGTTAAGAAAATCACTCTGGTTGTTAAGTGAATCATGCAGTCATTAAGTGGATCTGGTTTGCCCCATTGACTTTGCTTGTCGGAAGCCAGCTAGGAAGATTATAAATAGTGATCACATGACTCCGGTACAGTGCAACTTTCATAAATACATGCCAGTTGCCAAGCACCTGAATTTTGATCATGCTGCAACGGTCGTGTGGAATATGGTCATAAATCACTTTTTTCAGTGCTATTGTAACTTCAAATGGTCACCAAAGTAATGGTTGCAAGTGGAGGACTACTTTTATCTGTGGTTCGCTGGGGAAAATTATTTTATTATAATGTTACATTGAAAAAAGTTCTGAGAAGCTCTTAACCAGGAAACGAAAGTGAAATATCTATGATTATAACAACAATTTCAATTGCATGTTTCTTTACCTAGCAATTTGCAGTGTGAAAGCATCAATTCTTCACCGCTCAGCCTTCCTTAGGGTCCAACTCTCACAGCCATTCATTACTACTGGGAAAACCATACCTTTGACTGTACAGACCTTTGTCAGCAAGGTCTCTGCTTATTAGTATGCTGTCTAGTTAGGTGTGTGATAGTTTTACCATTTCAGCATTTCCGTTATGTTGATTTTTTCCTCTGCTTTCTGATCTATGATTGCGTCCAAGTTTTGTGATGGGTTTTTTTTGGGGGGGGGGGAAAGTCCACCCAAACCTATGCTGATCATTCCACTGAAGGAATGACCAGCCTGTGTTTGGATATGTCTTAAAGAATACTATCCTATGCCAACTAGGAAAGATCTAAAATTTAAATGATCTTCTAACACTTAATAATGGATTCAACTTTGTGACAGTTCTGCTAGCTGATTAACACTATTCCAATTGGTTTCTATTATGGTAATACAAAAGAGGCTGTGTTTCCTTTGATTCCGGCTCCTTCTTTGATAAGGAGACTCATTTATTCTTATCAGGGCCAGAAACAGATTTGATGGTAATTGTATTTTCAAAACATGCGGTCCAGAAACCCTCAGGGTACAGCCACAATGGTGCCTTTGTCCCCCGCCAGAAATCTCTTTTGTGCTTAGCAAAATAACTGGACGAGCAGCGCCCTCTCCTGCAAGTTAATCCAGAAAAGTTTTGTTCTGGATTAGGACTGACTCCAAAGGAAGAACACATGGAAGTGGAGATTAAAGCCAGGCTCCCAAGTCATGCTAAACCCTAAAAACAGGTTTACAAAAGCCGTGTCTACATCATCAGTCTGAAACAAAAGGGATGAGTTCACACACTATGCTGATCCACAAACTACCCAACTTGGCCAAGTCTAGCATGTTGTCAGAGCCCAGCTTAATGTTGTAATCTTGCCTATGTATGCTCTGATGTACATTTCACACATTCAGTGGGACTTCCTTTGCAAGCAAGTTTCTCTAAGAGTTTCGCTGAGTTATTTTGACCCTAAGACTGTCCAAAACTGAAGAATTGGGGATTTCGGGATCACATTCAAATTTTCTTTCTCCCTTAGGTATAGTAAGCAGTTGGTCTGAATCTTACAGTAAAAGCCTATAGCTAGGAAGCGGGGGGACTCCCCCAAAAGAAACTGCTTAAGAATGTGATGCAAAAAGGACTTCATGTATCCACCCTTTGTAGTCCTCAGAGTATTTCAACAGAGAGGGGAAAAAATGGGGCCCTATGTCACATTTTTGGAAAGCTTTGCAAGACAAAATAATCTCAGATACGTACTTAAGGCGCCCACAGTGCCCAATAAAAGTCCTCAAGTACAGGTAGTCAAAGTACAACCATTCGTTTAGTGAGCGTTCGAAGTTGCATCGGCATCGTGGTGGCGCAGTGGTTAGGCCACATTGGAATACTGCATCCAGTTTTGGTCACCACAATGTAAAAAAGATGTTGAAAGAGTACAGAGTACAGAGAAGAGGAACAAAGATGATCCGGGGACTGGAGGCTAAAACATACAGTATAAGGAACGGTTGCTGGAATTGGGTATGTCTAGTTTAACGAAGAGAAGGACGAGGGGGGACATGATAGCAGTGTTTCAATGTCTCAGGGGCTGCCACAAAGAAGAGGGAGTCAAGCTATTTTCCAAAGCGCCAGAAGGCAGGACAAGAAGCAACTGATGGAAACTGATCAAGGAGAGAAGCAACCTAGAACTAAGGAGAAACTTCCTGACAGAACAATTAACCAATGGAACAACCTGCCTCCAGAAGCGGTGAATGCTCCAACACTGGAAGTCTTTAAGAAGAGATTGGACAGCCATTTGTCTGAAATGGTATAGGGTTTCCTGCCTGAGCAGGAGGTTGGACTAGATGACCTCCAAGGTCCCTTCCAACTTTATTATTATTATTATTATTATTATTATTATTATTATTATTATTATTATTATTATTATTATTATTATTATTATTATTATTATTATTATTATTATTCAGTTTTTCAGGCTAACTCTGCCCATAGGAGTTTGATCCTGATCGGCTCAAAATTGACTCATTTTTCCATCCTTCCAAGGTCACTAAAATGAGGACCCAGATTGTTGGGGACAATATACTGACCTTGTAAACCACTCAGAGAGCAGTGTGAAGCACTATGGAGCGGTATATAAGTCTACGTATTATTGCTATTGCTACGACGGCACTTTTAAAAAAGCGACCTATGGCCATTTTTCATACTTATGACCCTTGCAGCATTCCCATGGACACAGGGTCAAAATTTGGACGCTTGGTAACTGGCATGTATTTGTGACAATTGAAGTTCTGGGGTTGTGTGATTACCTTTTACAACCTTCTGACAAGCAAAGTCAATGGGGAAACCAGATTTATTTAATAACCATGTTATTAACTTGATAACTGCTGTGATCCACCTGACAACTGTACAAGACAGGTGGCAAAATGAGGCAAAACTCACTTGACAACTGTCTTGCTTAGCATCGAAAATTTGGGGCTCAATTGTGGTTGTAAATCAAAGACTACCTGAACAGGCCCTGGATTCACTGGTGGGAGATCCTCAAACTAATAAAGGTTGGATATTCGTGACCAAGGAAGAGTAGGAAATGACTAGAACAGCATCAAATTAGCTCCAGGCCAATTCCCAAGTTATGGAAAAACTTGCCCTGGTTATCCTTCCTTCTTATTTTCTTCTTTCTTATTTTTCTAAAAAAAAAATATTTTTATAGTCAGGGACACTTAATTAGACATGCAGGCAATAACAAGCACTCATTTTAGTATTTTGACTTTAAAATAATAACGTACAGGTTTGCCCAAAGAAGATCCCCATCCTTGGATAATAAGACCACTAAATCCAGGATCTGCATCCATCTTTCTGGATGACGGATTGCCCATTCTGTTCTAATAAACATAATTTAATGCCCATTGTGAATTTTTCCGTAAAGCACTCCGCTCAAATATGTCACCTGTTTGGATCCCCAAGATGGATGGCGATGCAAAATAATATCCTTGTGGTGATTTTTAATTTTTTTTTTTAAACCCTGATTGTTCTGTTTTGCCAACTTCCTACCATTTCTCAGGACGACAGGACATTTTTTTTTGAAAGGATGCAACTTTGTGTTCCTCCTGTACAATTTCCAGCTCTCCCAGTCACTAGAGGGCGCTCACAAAGTTTGAAATATCTATTTTTTTTTTTTAAAAAAAAAAGCAACCTGAAAGAACTATATTATAGTTCTTCCGTTGGCGAACTGCTTTTTTTTCCGTTGCTTTTTTTTTTTTTTTACCCCTCCTTTCTTCTCTTCCTTTTTTTGGGCAAAAGGAGAACAACAGCTAAAGGAGGCGAACAGAGAGAGGAAGAATGGTGGAGAGCCACTGAGAGAAGAAGTAGATGAAGGCTGAGATAAAAAAGATAGAGATAGAAGGGGGAAAAAAAAGATACACTAGAAAACAAGAGGAAAAAAACAACTGGAATAAACTGACGGAGGGAGATTGATGGATGGCACGACAGAGACAGGCGGTGGGCAACATTTGATGGATGAATAGCAAAGGGATGTGCATTCAGAATCTTCCCAGCATCTCGGTGAGCAAAAGAAGAGAGAGGGTGCAGAGAAACCCATCAAAGGAAGAAAGAGGGAGAGAAATGGGATAAAGAGAACAAAAGAGCAGCCCAACTCAGAACTAACAGTCCGGAGAGAAAGCTCCCGATTGTCTCCCCTCTCCTCTCCATCCATCCATCGTAGCTTTCCAACTCTCCAAACTTCTGACCTCATGTCAGGACGTGCCATCCGAGCCGAAACGAGGAGCAGGGCAAAAGATGACATCAAGAAAGTGATGGCTGCTATTGAGCATGTCCGGAGATGGTGAGCACAATTTGGGGATGGGGGGGCAGCCAGGGAAGACTTTGGTGAGAAACTGCAGCTTGCCCCCCTGCAGATCTGACTGTTTAGGAGGGTTCTAAGCTGGCACAGGATGGGCGAACTTTGACATTTGGAGGGTACCACAAAGGCCTGTTTTGGTGGGAAGCGACTGAGGGTTGATTATGTTTCCACCATGTCTGCAGAGCATGCGTACGTCTAATCAGCGTTTCTCCACCATGGCCACTTTAAGACAGGTGGATTCCAATTCCCAGAATTCCCCATGGCTGCTTTGGAAGGCTTGCTGAAAGCCAGATGTTTTTCTACGGCTTTGATGTCAGTGCTGCCTGCCCAGGGAAGTGGGGTAGGATGGTTGCACTCCAGATGAGCTGGCCAAAAGGTTGCTGTATCTTGGAAGGGATTTCTGCAAATGGCTCCTCCTTGTCCCTTGCCCGCCCCGCCACCAGAGTGGCTGATCCAAGTGTCTGATGTTATATTTTGGGTAATTTTGCCTTGCCCGTGATCCTTCCCCTTTCCTCCTCAAATCGTCACATGAGAGGCGTTAGCTGAAGCCACTTAACAGTTTGAAGGCCAGCAGTTTTTCCGGTGGGGGAGTATAGTCTGGTTGCTTTCTCTGTTTCTGTTGAATCTGAAATTATCAAAATGGTTGGATTTTGTTTTCTGGTAAATGCAACCTCTGAACATCTCAGCTTAATACTACTGTGGCTGTTAATGTGGTTAGTTATTGCACTTATCTCTCTGCTTTTCTCTAAGGCAGGGGACCTCAACCTTGGCAACTTTAAGACTTGTGGACTTTAACTCCCAGAATTCCTCAGCCAGCAAAGCTGGCTGAGGAATTCTGGGAGTTAAAGTCCACAAGTCTTAAAGTTGCTAAGGTTGGAGACCCCTGCTCTAAGGGCTCAAAATGACACACACGAGAGCTTCCCCTAATTTTATCCCCAAAGTTGACTGTTCGAGACTCAAGTACTGTGTAACGGGGCGATCTCCCGTCCTTGCCCCAGCTCCTGCCAAGCTAGCAGTTTGAAAGCATGCAAATGCAAGTAAATAAATAGGTACTACTTTAGTGGGAAGGTACCTGTTGTGTTCCGTGCACCTTGGTGTATGCCGGCCACATGATCACTTAAGTGTCTTTGGACAACACTGGCTCCCTTGGCTAAGAAATGGAGATGAGCATTGCCCCCTAGAGCAAGGCTTTTCAACCAGTGGTACGGGCACCACCTGTGGTACATTGGCACCTGGCAGGTGGTACACGACCATCCTAGAAAAGTGCTAGCGGGGGAAGGGAATGAGCTGAACTGGTGTCAGCACCGCAGAAGCCTGAGCGAGAAACGGCTGAAGCTGCAGGGCTGTCAGGGCTCAGCGGAAGCGCCAGAATCAGCGCTTCTTCGGGGCTGTCAGGGCTCAGTGGAAGCGCCAGGATCAGCGCCAGGCTCCAGCTGGAGCTCGGCGCTGATCCTGGCACTTCTGAGCCCAGAAGAAGCGCCAATCAGCTGGAATGTTGCAGCATCTCCAGGGTCTTGTGATTTACATTCAGATGCTTGGCAACTGATTCATATTTATGATGGTCTCAGTGTCCCAGGGTCATGTGAAGTGACCAAAACCTGCTACAACCACCCAGCAGACGGGGAATAAAAACCAAACACACCCCACCCCACCCCTGCTGCCAATCCTCAACAGAAATGCTCACAACAATGAAAACCTCGGATAGAAGGAAGAGCGCCGCCTGGTGGGCAGGTGTCTTGCTCGGCTGTGGCTTGGGGGGGCACTTTTTTCAGAGCCATTGTAACTTCAAACAGTCACTAAGCGAACTGTTGTAAGTCGAGGACTACCTGTACTTCATCACTTTTTTTCTTTTTTTTTTATGGGTCATCAAGTTTTTGACACCTTGCTAGGCAACTGGTGGTACTCGGATGTTGCCATATCCTAAAAGTGGTACAATGGGTGAAAAGGTTGAAAAGCCCTGCCCTAGAGCAGGGGTGTCAAAGTGCCAGCCCGTGGGCTGGATGCGTCATCCGGAAGCCCCGCCCACCCCATTGCCGGCAATGGCAAAACCGTCCCGATACGTTGCACGACGTCACATGACATCGCGAGTTTGACATGTCTGCCCTAGAGTCAGACATGATTGGACAGGGAAAACCTTTATTTTTTAACCTTCAAATCAGAGAAGATTTTACTTTTTTGGTCAAACGCATCCAAAGGTCACAAGTGGAGAGATCCTGCAAGCCGTCCCATTTTATCCTGCCATTTTTCTCTTTCTAGGGAAAAGCGCTGGGTGACGGTGGGAGACACCTCTCTACGGATCTACAAGTGGGTCCCTATTATGGACCCTCGAGACGAGGTGAGAAGGAGGCTGGCTGGTTTCGCATGAGGCCTTTGTCTTGAGCTCTTCTAGTCATGCTTGTTGTTTCCCTCTCGTCTGTTGCAGGAGAAAAGACGCCTGAGAGGTAGCAAAGAGCAGCAGCCCGCCAAAGAGAGAAGGTTTCCTCGAAGCAGTTCTGCTCTGCTCATGTTGGACCTGAACGGTACATTTTGGGACAGGAAGGGGGAGGGAAGGATGCTTTTCTAGTTCTTAACAAGGGCCTTGTAAAATTTGGCATCTCAGGCCCTCCCTACACAGGATACAGGTAGGCCTTGACTTACGACCACAATAGACACCCAGATTTATGTTGCTAAGCGAGACAATTGTTAAATGAGTTGTGCCCCATTTTATGACCTTTCTGGCCACAGTGAATCGCTGCAGTCGTTAACAATATGGTTGTTAAGTGAATCTGACTTTGCTTGTCAGAAGATCACAAAAGAGAATCACATGACCCCAGGACACTACAACTGACGTAAATACGAAGTTGCCAAGCGTCTGAATTTTGATCACATGACTATGGGGAATGCTGCCGTGGTCGTAAGTGTAAAAAACAGTCATAAGTCACTTTTTTCAGTGCTTTGTAACTTTGAATGGTCACCAAATAAATGGTTCTAAGTTGAGGGATACCTGTATTCCAGAAACTAAGAAAGGAGAGAAAATTCCATTTTTTAAAAAAAGACCAGTGTTGTGGTTCCGATAAGATGAGACCAGTAAAAACAGAACTCCAAGGCAAGAGATTTCCTTAAAGAATATATTTATTGGCTGCAAAGTATCTGCAACATCAAAAGTGAAACCAAGACTGAAGTTCCCTCCCAAAGGTTACAATGTTCCAAAGTTGCATTTCCCACCCCAGTAATATGTCATAAATCACATTCCCCAATAAACTACTTTGGCAGGCGTTCTAACGGAAGTTTCAGCCCGCCAAAACTCAGGCAGCAATGACCTTGGTTCCCACAAAACAATTTATTGTTTTGACTAAACTTAAAAGCACACATTCCCCCCTCCCAACACTGTGGCAACCGAAATATTCCCAAAATATTTCTTTCTCTGGGGGGGGGGGTGCTGTTCTTCCACATAAGCCTGGCCCAAAAAAGAAAGTAAAATTGGGCTCATTTAACATCTGTATTGCTTAGTAACGAAATTGTGGTCGAAGGTCGAGGACCACCTGTACATTCCAGCTTTATGGTTCTACGAAACCTTTGGTCCTTTGGATGTCGCTGAATTACAACTTGCCTCACTCTTTGTCGCTTCATCTTTGAAATAATAGAAAATACGTGTAGCTCGGGTTTTATATTTTGGCAGCGATTCGCTCTCCAAGCTTGTTTCAATATAGTTTCGGAACGTTTCGTTACCGGAGTAGGTAACATCATCATCAGGATTTCCTTGGCCTGTTCTCCTTAGCTTATAAATGTCCTGCGTGCCACTGTGGTTGGTTGGTCATGCAATTGGTTGTTCGTTTGGAGCTATATTTAAATTCTGAGCAGCTGATTGGTTCTCTTGTTGATTGGCACTTCAAATGGTCTGGATTCTTACATATTCATATGCTGGATCTAGATCAGGGGTAGGCAACCTTGGCTCTTTTATGACTCGTGGACTTCAACTCCCAGAATTCCTGAGCCAGCTATGCTATGCTATGCTCAGCTATGCTATGCTGGCTCAGGAATTCTGGGAGTTGAAGTCCACGAGTCATAAAAGAGCCAAGGTTGCCTACCCCTGGTCTAGATCAATATGCTTGTTAATTGCTCCTTTGGTAGAATACCAGGCCTCAATAAATTCACGCGTGTGGCAGATGTTGGCATGCCCAATGATTTTTGTTCCTTCCCCACCTATTGGTGTTGTTTTTTATCAATGTGGTTTGAGCGTCATCCTTTTTCATTCCACATAGTGGTTCCAACAGTAGAGACCAAGACACTCATAGGACATCAATGGCACGCTGTCACTGAACTTGGAGTCCCCATGCACCCCTAGTGATTAAAAAAAAAAACCTTCCCAGTTTCCAGATACGGTTCTTCATGGTCCTGTTTCTGTTTTCCACCAGATGAGAACAGCAGCCAGAGTTCTCTTTCGGAGACGTCCCTGCTGAAAGGGGGTGACACAAGCCCCACCCCCACCCCGGATCGAAGCCAGACAGTGACTCCCACCCTCTTAGGAGAGTTGAAGACGGATGATTCGCAGCCCCCTTTGTTGGGGCAAGAGGGAGGTAAGCATCTGGGAAGAGATTTCTTGGCATTAAGTAACAGACCATGTTGTCTTGTATTGTGCCTTGCTGGACTTAGGAGGAGGAGGAGGAGGAGGAGGAGGAGGAGGAGGAGGAGAAAGAGCAATGGGAAAGGGGAGAGGAGAAGGAGGACAGTTTCTCAGCCTATGCCCGTGGTGGCGAACCTATGGCACCTAGAGTCCTCTCTGTGGGCACATGCACCATTGCCCCAGTCCATTGCCCCAGTCCTAAGCCTTCAGCTGGGTTTTATAAAACCTTTTCACCTTAGGCCTCTGCCGCCGTGTGCAAAAAGAAAAAAAAAGTTCTATCAATCAATTTCAACTTCTCGCGGGGCAAAAAAAAAGATCTCGCAAAGTTGGAATTGATTGATTGAACTTTTTAGTCCCACCCAGTCTGACGTTACCACCACAGCTATGCCCACCCAATGGGCCCCGCCCACCCGGCACCCGGCGATACATAAGTGGATTTTGGGTTGCAGTTCGGGTACTCGGTCTCTAAAAGGTTTGCCATCACTGGCCTATGCAGTTTGGAGAATTCTGGGAGTTGAAGTCCACTCATTTTCAAGTTACCCAGGTTGAGAAACTATAATGATATGTGGGAATGGCTGCCTTTGGGAGACAGGAGAAAGAGCCACGCAAAGGTTAGATTTGAGGCAGCAGAGCCTGCAGAACAAATAGGGCCGTTGGAAATGTCCCAAAAGGGATCCTCCTTAGTTTCTTTCATTGTAAAGGTGAGGGGGGAGAGATGTACTTTTAGACTGGCACGATTTTGTTAATGCAGGGGTGTCAAACTAGTGGCCCGCAGGCCGGATGCGTCACGTGCAGGCCATGTCCACCCTGGCTTCGCAAAGGCAAAAAAAGTCATGACATGATTGAGTTTGACAGCTGTGCATTAATGACACCTTAGAGTTAGTATGTCTGGGTATGCTTCTTGTGTGGACTATTTTGCAAGGCTGATATAGAGTAGGGAGCATCTAGGGCAGGGGTAGTCAACCTTGGCTCTTTTATGACTCGTGGACTTCAACTCCCAGAATTCCTGAGCCAGCTAAGCTGGCTCAGGAATTCTGGGAGTTGAAGTCCACAAATCATAAAAGAGCCAAGATTGACTACCCCTGATCTAGGGCAATGATGGCGAACCTTTTAGAGACTGAGTGCCCAAACTGCAACCCAAAACCCACTTATGTATGGTTGGATGCCGGGTGAGCGTGGCCCATTGGGTGGGCATGGCCCATTGGGTGGGCGTGGCTGCCATGGTAATGGCAGACTGGGTGGGACTAAAAAGTTCAATCAATCAATTCCAACTTTGCAAGTTTTTTTTTTCCCACGAGAAATTGAAATTGACTGATTGAACCTTTTTTTTTTTTTGCACACGGCGGCGGAGGCCTAAAGCGAAAAATTTTATAAAACCCAGCTGAAGGCCTAGAACTGGGGCAACATCACGTGTGCCCACAGAGAGGGCTCTGAGTGCTGCCTCTGGCACCCGTGCCATAGGTTCGCCATCACTGATCTAGGGATAATACAAGTAGTCCTCAGCTTATGACCGCAATTGAGCCCAACATTTCTGCTGTTAAGCGAGACATTTGTGAAGTCACTTTTGCCCCATTTTACCACTTTTCTTGCCACAGTTATAAAGTGAATCACTGCAGTTGATAAGTTAGTAACCTGTTGTTTAGGGAATCTGGCGTCCCCATTGACTTTGCTTGTCAGAAGGTCGTAAAAGGGGATCACATGATCCTGAGACCCAGCAAAGGTCATAAATAGGAACCAGTTGCCAAGCATCTGAATTTTAATCACGTGGTCATGGGGATGCTGCAGCGGCCGTAACTATCAAAAACGGTCATAAGTCCCTTTTTTTTCAGTGCCGTTGTAACTTTGAACAGTCACTAAATGAACTGTTGTAAGTCGAGGACTACCTGTAAGTCCTGGTGATTTGAGCAAGATTGAAGCTAGTGATTCATCCTGGCGGAGGCTGATCCAGCAAGCCCCCAGGACCCCCTGCCTTGTCTGTACCCAATGACAGCAGCCATTCAGCCCCAAACAGAAGCATGCTTTGAGGATCCATAAGGCTGAGCTCTGGAGGGCAGATGAAGATATGATCCCATCCGTCACATCCAACTCTTGGCAGCTCAGTGGGCCAGGTCTCTCCATTCATTCTTTTTTTTTGAACTATTACCATCAGGAAGACAGTACAGGATAATAAAAAGAAAGACAAATAGGCTAAAAAACAGTTTTTATCCCAGAGCTGTAACCATATTAAATACTACTGTATAGTGCAACATTAAAGTGCTATATTAGGGGCAGCGCAATGGTGAATAGAATGTGAAGGATGTTTGTATATAATGTATGTTCTTATTTGTGGTTTTACTTGTGTGTAGAGTGCGCTGTGGACAGCACTTAATTTCATTGAGTTACACAATGATAATAAAGATTACTCTACTCTACTCTACTCTACTCTACTCTATTCTATTCTAACTCTTCCAAACATAATGGCTTTCTCCAGTGAATGCCCCTATATGATATGGCCGAAATGAGATCAGTTTTGTGATTTTGCCTTCTATTGACATGTCTAATATTATGCACTCCAATACTTGTTTGTTAGTAATCATTGTTGTCCAAGGAATATGCAGGCGCCTTCTCCAGCCCCATAGCTCAAATGATTTTCTTTGTGTCTTGCTTTTTTAAGGTCCAACTTTCACAACCATAGGTAGCTATGAGGAACAAAATAGAGCAAACTAACTTACATTTGGTTGCCAGGCTGATGTCCCTGCTTTTCCAAACCAGGCTAGCACTATCCCAAACCAGGCATTTGGGATAGTGTTGGCTCTGTTTGGCTTACTTAGTGCCCTCCCCCTCAAAAACAACTTTTCAAACCTCAGCAAAGCTGTTTTCCTTGCCATACCATGCTTTGAACTCTGGATTCCACCGTGTTTTGTTTTTGCCCATTGTTTATTGGATCCCTGGTCTCTTTTTACAAATTTATTTGTGTTGAGAATTGTACCCAAAATAAAAATATCTGAAGAAAAAGAGAGAAGCCATTTTTAAAAGTGCATAATTAAAAGAAAAAAAGAAAAGAGAGGTATGAGATAGAATAAGCTCCAGCCTTCTTTTTAACAGATTTTTGCAACCTTATCACCCCTCCTTCCTCTTGGATACTACACAAATCCCTTCGGTCCAGCCCTCAAATCCACATTTTTCCACCTTCGAAGCCATAAATCATTATATCATTTTTTTCTCCTTTCAACAGAAAATCCCTATATGGTTTCCAGTTTTTTTTAAAAAAAAGTCTTTGATGTGTTTTTTTCTCTGACCTAGTAGGTCATCTTTGCCATTTCAGCAAATTCTGACTTTTTCACAATCCATTCCTCCCATTTTTAGATCTTGACCTGGGCTCAGCCTCTGACTAATTTTCTATTGCTGTCTTTAGCTTTAGGTAAAAAGGACTATTTGCTTCTAAGATTGTGCCCGAGTTTGCCTATCTCTGGACTGAGGCAGGCCGGTGGTGTTGGCCCAGCAAACCTTCTGCACATGGAAAACTGGGATGATGTTTTGAGAGATTGAGGCTGTTCTGTGTTAATGGCATTCCTTGACATATGACCATAATTGAGCCTGGAACTCCCATCAATAACTGAGGATATTTTAGGACCATTTCTGTTGTGGTCATTAAGGGAATCTAATTTTCTCTATTGACTTTGCTTGTCAGAGGCCAGTTGGGAAGGTCACAAATGATCACATGACCTGCAGCCATTGTAAATACATGCTGGTTGCCAAGCACCCGAGTTTCGGTCATGTGACCACACAGACGGTGTAAAGTGGGAGGAGCCGCCTTAAGTCACGTTTTTCAGTGAACAGCCACTAAAGCAGTGGTTCTCAACCTTTTTAATGCCGCGACCCCAACCGGTCGTAAGTTGAGGACTAAACCGGTCGTAAGTCGAGGACTACCCAACCGGTTGTAAGACGAGGACTTTCCCTTCCCGGGAGCGCCGCGCATGCGTGGTTCCGCTCCCTGCGCCGGCCGAGGCGTAGCTGGCAAGCGGCAGAGACGGAGCAGGCCGACCACCAGCTGGCCTAGCCCAAGGGAGGTAAGGCACCTGCTGGAAAAAAATGGCAGACAAAAAAAATGGCGGACAGCCTTGCTTGGCGACCCCTGTGAAATGGTCGATCGACCCCAAATGGGGTCCCGACCCACAGGTTGAGAGCCACTGCACTAAAGCTTGGGGTCTTCAAACTTGGCCATTTTATGACTTGTGGACTTCAACTCCCAGAATTCCTCAGCCACCCAGTTCCTGGCTGGGTAAGGAATTCTGAGAGTTGAAGTCCACAAGTCGTAAAAGGGCCAAGTTTGAAGACCCCTGCCTTAGAGGATGATTGTCTTCTGGGCCAAGAAGAAAATTCATCTTTTGATTTCATTTCTCCCTTTTTCTTTTCTTCTGGCTTTTCCGAGTCACCTTTTTCATCACTAAAAATGTTTGTAAGTTAAGGACTAACTGTATGCAGAAGTGCTGTAGATCAGGGGTCTTCAAACTTGGCCCTTTTATGACTCGTGGACTTCAACTCCCAGAATTCCTCAGCCAGGCATGCCTGGCTGAGGAATTCTGGGAGTTGAAGTCCATAAGTCATAAAAGGGCCAAGTTTGAAGACCCGTGCACTAAAGGAATGGTTATGTTGAGGACCTGTAACTCATTTTCCCTCCCTCCAGCAGGTCTTCCCTGCAATTTATAATACTGAGATCTGCTATTATGCCCTGATAAAATTGTACATTGTGCCATAGCTGTATTTAAGCTTTTCATTCTCGCTGTGTTATCCTGTCAAACCTTTCCACTGATTCGCTACATTTTTAGTTTTGAACCTTAGCATAAATCTCTTCTCCCAAGTCTGCAAAAAGTAAATTTGAGGATGGATGTTCGTTAAGACGATGGAGGGCAGGAGAAAGAAAAGCTGTATTTTTCAGAAAATATGCTGGGATTTGCCCGTTTTGATTGATTCCTTTTCTGTGTACAGATTCTGGGGTGCTCCTTCTCGAGGGAAGTGATGACCCTCCCAAACTTAGCAAAGAAGAACCAGATCTCAAGACGTCTGATTTCCAGGTGATTGTGCTGATTGTGGAAAAAAGCCGAGGTTTCGGGGGGGGACGGGACCAAGAGGTCAAAAAAGTCAAGATGGCCATCACCAGGCAATCAAAGCCTGAGACTTTTCTTAATGTGTGAAAATGAGTAAATTATTATGAATAAAACATTATCAGAAATAATAATAATAAAGTTGGAAGGGACCTTGGAGGTCATCTAGGCAGGAAACCCTATACTATTTCGGACAAATAGTTGTCCAGTCTCTTCTTAAAAACTTTCAGTGCTCCAATACTCAGGTTCCTGCCTGAGCAGGGGGTTGGACTAGATGACCTCCAAGGTCCCTTCCACCTGTATTATTATTATTATTATTATTATTATTATTATTATTATTATTATTATTAAAATGAAGCAAAACCATCTCTCTACAATATATTGTTAGTCTTCCCTGATCAGGTGTCTTCTTTGCAGTTATTCTGTCTTAGCCATTCTCTTACTGTCTTTTGTATCCTATTATTTTAACAATCAAAAAACTTTTTTTAAAAAAAGAAAAAAACATATTAAAAATGGTCAATCCGATCTATCACTTTGGGGCTTTAAAAATTTTAACGCCCTCTTGAATTTAACACAACATGCTTACATGCTTAGATAGCCCTCAGTTGATGACACAACTGAGCCCAACTTTTCTGTTGCTAAGCAAGACGGTTCTTAAGTGAGCCCATTTTATGATCTTCGTTGCCACGGTTGTTCAGTGAATCCACCGCAGTTGTTAAGTGAGTCACACGGTTGTAAAGTGAATCTGGCTTCCCCAAGGACTTTGCTTGTCTGAAGGTCACAAAAGGGGATCGCATGATCCCCGGACACTGCAACTGTCATAAATACCTGCCAGTTGCCAAGCATCTGAATTTTGATCATGTGACCATGGGGAAGGGGCAACAGTCGTTAAGTGTGAAAAGCAGTCATATGTCACTCTTTTCAATGCTGTTGTAACTTCGAACGGTCACTAAATGAACTGTTGTAAGTCGAGGACTACCTGTACTCTCATCGCCCAGAATTGCAGGTTTGGCTTTTATCTTGTTTTCCTGTACAAAATGAGAATCCCGTCCCACAGAATTTCCAAAGCAGAATTTCTCAATATTATTCGGCATGCACAAATGTAGAATCAGATCTTGAGCCCAATGTTGTGGCTTTTCTCTTTTTCTGAGAGACGGGTTCAGAGAATACGAGATAGAAGGTGAGTTGAGTGTTAAGATTAGGGTTATTAAACTCTGGTAATCTTTTTCTTTTCTTTTTTAATTCCTAACCCTTTATTCTTTTCTCCAGCCATTGATAAAACAAGTCCCAAGTCTGATAGTATTCTGTTTCTTCTTTTTCTTTCAGCCTCATAGTAAGTTTATCCATCTCCGCACATTCTAGTATTTTTTTTTAATTATCTCTTCCCCTAACCCAAGGGTAGGCAACCTTGGCTCTTTTATGACTCGTGGACTGGCTCAGGAATTCTGGGAGTTGAAGTCCATGAGTCATAAAAGAGCCAAGGTTGCCTACCCCTGCCCTAACCCTAAACTCTGGCAATCTTGATTGCTGGATGGGGAATTCTGATGCAAGTGGTCCTTGACTTAACAACAGTTCATTTAGTGACCGAAGCTACAATGGCACTGGAAAAAGTGACTTATGAGCAGTTTTCATGCTTAAGACCGTTGCAGCATCCTCGTGGCTACGTGATCAAAATTCAGACACTTGGCAACTGACTCATATATATGACGGTTGCCGTGTCCCGGGATCATGTGATCCCCTTTAGCGACCTTCTGACAAGCAAAATCAATAGGAAAACCAGATTCACTTAACAACTTTATTACTAACTTAACAACTGCAGTGATTCACTCAACAACTGGGGCAGGAAAGCTCGTAAAATGGAGCAAGCCTCACTTAACCAACGTTTCGCTGAACAACAAAAATTCTGGGCTCAGTTGAGGTCATAGGTCGAGGACTACCTGTACTCTCGTCGCCCAGATTTTCAGGTTTGGTTTTTACACCTTGTTTTCCTGTACAAAATGAGAATCCTGTCCCGCAGAATTTCCGAAGCAGAATTTCTCAATATTATTCGACATGCACAAATGTGGGATCGGATTTTGAGCCCAATGTTGTGGCTTTCCCCTTTTTCTGAGCGATGGGTTTAGGATGCAGAATCTGAGATAAGAGGGTGAGTTGAGTGTTTAGATGAGGGTTATGCTTGCTAGCTGGGGAATAATGGGAGTTGAAGTCAGCACAAAGTTGCCGACCTTGGGAGATATTGGTTAAGGCAGTGTTGGCGAACCTATGAACACGGGTGCCAGAGGCGGCACTCAGAGCCCTCTCTGTGGGCACGCGCGCCGTCACCCCAGTCCTAGGCCTTCAGCTGGGTTTTATAAAACCTTTTCACTTTAAGTCTCCGCCGCCGTGTGCAAAAAAAAAAAAAGGTTCAATCGATCAATCAATTTCAACTTCTCGCGGGAAAAAAAAGATCTCGCAAAGTTGGAATTGATTGATTAAACTTTTTAGTCCCACCCAGTCTGCTGTTACCACTGCAGCCACACCCACCCAATGGGCCACGCCCCACCCAATGGGCCACACCCACCCGGCACCGGACAATGCATAAGTGGGTTTTGGGTTGCAGTTTGGGCACTCGGTCTCTAAAAGGTTCGCCACCACTGGGTTAAGGACTTCCTTCGCTTGTCTTCCAGGCCACGGACACAGCAGCTTGTTTGGAACCCACCACGGACATGGAAGAACGAACATCTGAAGTGGAGGAGTCTTTCTTGTTAGAAGGTCCCTCCTTGAAGCGGATCCGTACAGAGGAACAAGCTTTGCAGCCTACCCCCTCCTCTGAAGTGTAACCTCAAGCTTCAGGCCTGTCTTTCCCATTTCTTCTGATAGATGGATCTATGTGGGAGAATGTGACATAATGTTAGCTAAATATGTTGCGCCCAAGCTATTTGTCTCTGCAACCTGAGATTGCTACAGTACTGCCTGCTGCCCCCTTGTGACAACACTGTTTATATGAAGCATTCATGTTTTACGCGTGCATGGAAATGAAACATAGCTGCGGGCGGGGAGGCCTATGACCAGAAGCAATCACGGAGGCTTACAGAAATGAGAAAGAAATGAGAAAAGCTGTTTACGTTACCTAGGCAGAAATGTGATTTATATATTGGGAATACGAGAGAGTAAAAGTAAAGTTCTGTTTTAAAGCACACATTAGGAAGGTCGGAGGCTCCCTAAATTCTATCTTCTAGCCTAGTTTTTCAGCACGAAAGAGCAGCCTGTAGTTTAAAAGCAAGGATACAGTTTTATATCCATTCCAAATCCACATTTTGCAGCACAGAAACAGATATTCTGGGAAAAGAGCAAGATGCACAATTTCATTATTTAATAATGCTAAAGTTAAGGTACCAGAGGCTTTGAAAACCTGGGAACTAAAGGCAAGCTAGATGTGACTCTGTTATGGACAGTTGTCTGGAATGGTATAGGGCAGTGATGGCGAACCTTTTAGAGACCGAGTGCCCAAAAACTGGCCCTGCCCCCGCTCCGCCCCCACCCCGCCTGCCTGCAGGGCCACTCACTGCCTCCAGGGCCCGCTGCAGATCGCCCAGGCAGTCCAGCAGCGCCATGGCAGCCATGCCCTTGCCCACGCCCCGCAGCATCAACTGTGTGTGATGGGGCGTGAGGGCAGAGTCTTGTCTACGCTGCCTGGCTGCCATGTCCTTGGCTGCGCTGCTCCACGTGGGCCACACTCGGGGGTGACGCTCCTCCAGGGGGGTTGCTGGTGAGGAGAGGGTCGCGGGGGGAGGCAAGGCTGGGGCAATGGCACGCGTGCCCACAGAGAGGGCTCCGAGTGCCGCCTCTGGCACCCATGCCATAGGTTCGCCACCACTGGTATAGGGTCTCATGCTTGACCAGGGGGTTGGACTAGAAGACCTCCAAGGTCCCTTCCCGCCCTATTATTCTATGTTTTCTCTATTTGCGGAGGACACATCCAATGCTGCTTTGCCAGCAGAGAAAACAGATCGAACTTTGACGTGAAGGCTCAAATAAGGCCTGGAATTCAGTCTCCACTGAAATGCTCTAAAGCAGGGGGTCTCAACCTTGGCAACTTTAAGACTTGTGGATTTCAACTCCCAGAATTCCTCAGTCAGCTTGGCTTTGCTGGCTGAGGAATTCTGGGAGTTGAAGTCCACAAGTCTTAAAGTTGCCAAGGTTGAGGACTCCTGCTCTAAAGCAGGGATGGGCGACTATGGCCCCTTTATGACCTGTGGACTTCAACTCCCAGAATTCTCAAGAATTTTGGGAGTTGAAGTCTACAGGTCATAAAGGGGCCATAGTTGCCCACCCTGCTCTAAAGACTCTTTTTACAGGGGCATTAAAAAGTGCAGGGCTTTCGTCACATGGGTTCAAAGCCACCATTTTGACCTCTCCCCAAATACTTCTAGATTCTATGCACCTGAGACACCAGGCTTTATATTCTGAGGAGAAAATTTTCCCCTTTAGGTTATTTCCGTTGCTGAAAGCCTGGGAGTTGGGGTAGTTAGAAAAGCCAGGAGTCTTGTAGAATGTAAAAAAAAACAACCTCTAACCCACTTATAACAGGAAGGGTTGCTGCTTTGATTCAGTTCCCACCCCAAAGATGCCCCATTTATGCCCACTGCAAAGACTAATTGGTAGGAAAGGCAAACCAATGGCTCAGAGTTGAAGGGTGTCAAGGAAAATGAGCAAAACCATAGTTTGCTGGATAATAACAGGCAAAATGAAGTCTGCTTATGGTTTCTCATAAGGGATGCTTCCAGCCACTGAATGAGTAGGGCCGAGACATGTTTAGGAGCTCCAATTGAAGCCACGTTTGTAATGTCATGCTGTAATTATGTCGTTTTCATCAGCTGCATCATTCAAGTCATTTGCATACAAGTAGTCCTTGACCTATGCCAGGGGTGTTCAAACTTGGCCCTTTTATGACTTGTGGACTTCAACTCCCAGAATTCCTCAGCCAGCGTGCCCGGCTGAGGAATTCTGGGAGTTGAAGTCCACAAGTCATAAAAGGACCAAGTTTGAACACCCCTGACCTATGACCATCAAGGCAGAAGTTTCACACTCCAGTCTAGGTAGTCCTTGATTTACAACCATTCATTTAGTGACCGTTCAAACTTAACAACAGCACTGAAAAAAGCAACTTATGACTGTTTTTCACACAATCATGGCAGCATTCCTGTGGCCGGCAGCAAGCCACTTAACAAAATTCACTTAACTGTTTCACTTAGCAACAGAAATTTTGGGCTCAGTTGTGGACGTAAGTCAAGGACTACCTGCATAGCCTTAAGTCGAGGACTGCCTGTAATGCACCATGGTGTGTGATGTCACATGGCCCTCACAGATGCTTGTGGTATGGAGTTGCAGCCAGAGAAAAATAATGCTAACTTTTTTAGGAAGGAAAAAAAAACGTTGTAAGCTACTTACTAAAGATAACAGAATTCATTAGAATTCACGGACAGGTGTGAATGCATTTTTGTCCTTCGGGCTTCCTCTTCTTAAGATTGGCCAAACCTCAAGTGTACCTATTTTCCCCAAGTGTGTTTGAAACACTGTGATCCAGAAATTGTGACAATCCATACATACCAGAGACACTTGTGTGCATTATTTGGCAAACGTATGTGGCATTAGTAAGTCATTCACCAATTGTGGATTTGCCTCAAGGAAGAAATGCCGTTGTATCCATTCAATTTGACCTATAGGGTATAGTCGCACAATTTCTTAAATGCATCTGAGTTCTCAATGGAGGTTTTTCATGTGTGATATCATTCACACATCATGAAGACATTCATTCATACCAGGTTAAGGCAGTAGTAGCTAGTGAAAGTGTAGTATTATTTGATTTAGCAATAACTGCTCACATTTTTATCTCTATGGTTTTATAAGTGTTTAATTTTACATTGTAATTTTCATAGCTTATAAACTCCTATTCCTCATTCAGAAATCTGTAGTGTTTCTTTATCTTAAAGCAAAAGTGGGTATTTCTTGAAATCAACATTTTTTGCATGCATGGAACATATTTTGTCAAAAATGACCTCTCCTTTCTCAAATTCTGGAATAGGCAGGCCGTATTTCGCTCAGTCATAAAACTCCATTTTTGGACCTTTTCTATTTTAGGGACAGCTAGAGGGTGACGGCCAAATTTGACCTTAGGTGTACCTCAGTGTACCTTTTCCAATAAGTAACTGAGTTGGAAGATAAATTAAAAGCAATTTATTAGAATAATCTGATAAAGTGGGATCTCCCTATGAAAAAGGAAAACCTAGAAACCCATCCTACATTCTTTGTTATAGAGAAAAGGTGACCGGACAGAACAAAAGTAAATTTTGACATGTCATGACGTATGGCAACTCTTTTTGCATTGCTGGCAATGGGGTGGGCGTGGCTTCGGTATGATGAAACCGGCCTGTGGGCCGGCAGTTTGACACCCCTGCAGTATAGTATAATGGCATGGTAAAGCAGCCCTTAAAACAACGGGACATAGGGCAGACAACATCCAGCAAAAACCACAGCTCCACAACAGTCCTTTCAGCAGTTCCAAGAAGGCTCCACACCCATTTGCACCACACAGGTAACCCTCGAGGACACAGACAAGCCTCCAAGTGGCCTCAACAACTCTCTAAAACAGGGATAGGCAACCTTGGCTCTTTTATGACTCGTGGACTTCAACTCCCAGAATTCCTGAGCCAGCATAGCTGGCTCAGGAATTCTGGGAGTTGAAGTCCACAAGTCATAAAAGAGCCAAGGTTGCCTATCCCTGCTCTAAAAGAATGCAAATGACCAGCTGTCTGCAAGGAGTATAAATCCTTCCATTCCCCAGCATCCAGTCAGAGTTGAAGAAGCTTCTTGGATGAGAAGCGAAACATCTTCAAAGAAAAACAAGGAAGTCCAGGGGCCTCCTGGGAAAAAAAAAGCACCTTTGGGATAACCACGGCCTGGATGCCAGAATCTCCACAGACATGAAACAACATAGCTTTCTATTAGGAAAGGCTGAGGGTGCCATCTACCGAGGGCGACTTGTCTTGCGCTTGATTGTGTGTGTGTGTGTGTATGTGGGTTTTTTTTTAAAGCACAAGCTTTCTCTGCGGCGCTGATTTCTGGACCGACTTCTGCGCGCCCGGGAGTTGAATTTCAGACCCGCTTGGATCTGGCACGCTCGGAGCGCCATTTAGGAGAGCTCCAAAATGCAAAGCGGTGGTGGTGGCGGCTGCAGAGAAAGGGCCCCTTCGCGGATCAGCTCCGAATTGGCAAAGCAAAGCAGTCAAGGACTAGTTAACCCTTAACGCTCCCCTCCTCTCTTCCCTCTCCCCCCCCCCACTTCCCCGTTCCCACGTGCAGCAAGACGGAAGGGGAGGGCAGGCCGTGTCTTATCCGGAGGGGGGCGATTGCGCATTTCCTGGGATTGGGGGAGTTCCCTCTCCTCCGGCCCCCGACGGAAGCAAAAAAAAAAAAAAAGGAGAGGGCTTTGGGCATGACCCACCGGCCACCAAAAAGCATCCCGTCTTCCGAAGGGAGGTGAGTAACTCCGTTTTCCTCTGGTCCAAGGTGCAACCTCCGCGCCCTCCTCGCCCCCGGGAGAATGCGCGGGAGGGAACGCGCGGCGGCGCTGGAGAAAGGAACCCGGGAGCGCGCGCGTGCCCATCCCCTTTGCCGGCTCGTTGCCCACGCGGAGTCCCGAGCTTGTGGCCTTGCGCAGCCTCGCCTCCCCTCCGCGGTCCTTTCCCAGATCCGGGGAAAGCCCGCAGCCCGAACGCCTTTCCCGCCGCCGCGCCTTTCCTCCAATGGAGAGGGAACGGCGGCGCCTGCTCCTTGCGTTGCCTGCCCGCTTTTCCGCCCGGCTGTGTCGCGGGCGGCGGTGCTCGCTCTCCGCCCTTTTCCCACGGGTGGGATCCCCTTCGGACCTTCTTCCCCCGCTTCCTTCGCAGGGGCCGATGCAGAAAAACGATCATTTGAGATCCCGCGGCTAGGGATCTGTCTCTCGCTCTCTCTTGCTCTCTCTCTCTCTCTCTCTCTGTGCTTCCCTCTGTGTGTATCTTAACTTGGACTCTTCCTTTCCCCGTGAGAGCAGTTGCTATGGCCGGGATTTCCGATCTTGGTGTCATCTGCCTTTTCGCACCTAGTGCTAAATTTAGTTTTTCTCTGGAGCTGACCCATATTTTTTTTTTTTTTTTTTTTTGGTCCAGTTCCTTTGTTGCCTCCAAATCCGTGTGGAGCTGATAAGAACTTGATCCCTGCATTTGAGAGAGACTTTTACCTTTGCAAAGGGGCTTCTTTGCCCGCCCGAAAGTACGAATCCCTTTAATCCCTTTTAAGTAATCCGGGCAAAGCAAAATGTCGGGACTTAAACCTCTAAATAGAAACAATCTGTCGGGTCTGCCATCTTTAGTTCCTTTGCTTCGTTGGCATCCTGCCATTAAAAAGGGAGGGGTTGGGAAGGAATTTGGGGGAAGCAGAGGTCAGGCATGGGAATGGGAAGACAAATTGGGGTGGGGGGAGGGGAGACAAGCTGAGGAGAACCAGAGGTGTAAAACTGGAATAAGCCAGTTGTCAAGCACACAGTCTGGGAACAGAATGGGCACCAAGTGTTATATCTTCGGTTCTTTAGGAGGCAGAGTGTTGAAACAGCAAAACAAGTTTATTAACTCAGAACAGAAGTAGCAGTGGTGGCGAACCTATGGCACGCGTGCCAGAGGCGGCACTCAGAGCCCTCTCTGTGGGCACACAGAGAGGTGTTGCTCCAGCCTCGCCTCTCCCCACGACCCCCTCCTCACCAGCAGCCCCCCTGGAGGAGAGTCGCCCCCGAGTGTGGCCCACACGGAGCAGGGCAGCCAAGGACATGGCAGCCAGGCAGTGCAGACCAGGGCTTTTCAACTTTTTCACCCATTGTACCACTTTTAGGATATGGCAATATCTGAGTACCACCAGTCGCCTAGCAAGGTGTCAAAAACTTGATGACCAAAAAAAAAAAAAAAGGAAAAAAGTGATAAAGTACTGGTAGTCCTCAACTTACAACAGTTCGCTTAGTGACTGTTCGAAGTTACAATGGCACTGAAAAAAGTGCCCCCCAAGCCACAGCCGAGCAAGACGCCTGCCTGCCTACTTGGCGGCGCTCTTCCTCCTGTCCTAGGTTTCCATTGTGAGCATTTCTGTTGAGGATTGGCAGCGGGGGTGGGGTGGGGGCTGTTTGATTTTTATTCCCCCTCCCCGTCTGCTGGGTGGTTGCAGCAGGTTTTGGCCACTTCACATGACCTTGGGACACTGACCGTTATAAATATGAATCAGTTGCCAAGCATCTGAATGTAAATCACAAGACCCTGGAGATGCTGCATCATTCCAGCTGATCGCTGCTTCTTCTGGGCTCAGCAGAAGCGCCAGCATCAGTGCTGAGCTCCAGCTGGAGCCTGGCGCTGATCCTGGCGCTTCCGTTGAGCCCTGACAGCCCTGCAGCTCCAGCCATCTCTCACTCAGGCTTGTGTGGTGCTGCGCCGATTCAGCTCATTCCCCTCCGCCGCTACCACTTTTCTAGGATGGTCGCGTACCACCTGCCAGGTGCCAATGTACCACAGGTGGTACCTGTACTACTGGTTTAAAAGCCCTGGTGTAGACAAGACTCTGCCCTCATGCCCCATCCCGCACAGTTGATGCTGTGGGGTGCGGGCAGAGGGCATGACCACCATGGTGCTGCTGGTCTGCCTGGGCAATCTGCGGTGGGCCCTGGAGGCGGTGAGTGGCCCTGCGGGCATGTGGGGTGGGGGCGGGGCAGCAGGTGGAGCGGGGGCGGGGCCAGTTTTTGGGCACTCGGTCTCTAAAAGGTTCACCATCACTGCCCTAAAGGCTGCTGCACAGCTATTTATACAGTTACCCTCTAGGTGGCAACCAATTGGTTTAAAATAACAGTTTCCCGCCCCAAACCTCATTATCAGCTTGGAGGTAGCCAGTCTGGCTTTCAGTAACAGCAACTGTTAAATAATACAACAATGTAGGTCAGACATTAAGCAAGTGATTTAAAACAGTTGTGGCCAATACATTACACCAAGCATCAAAGCTGTTCCCAAAACACCAGAAAGGAATACTATTGGACACTGATGAACTGGTCAAGGGGGGAGGGCGTGGGAAAGAGGAAAAAGTATAACCTTTGCGAGAATAGATGTAGCTTAAATGTCAGACCTGCCCTGACTTAGACATTTAAGAAAGAAAGACCCTCCTTGATTTAGGCTGAAGTGATAGGTTGTTTTACTAAAGTTAAGTGGTTTTAGCAAAAGTAAAGCTAGATCTGAGTATTCCCGCGCAAAATTTACATGATCCTTGTGTCCATTTGTTGAGAAAGATATAGTTTATTAGAAATCAAGCTTATTGCAGTACAGGTAGTCTTCGATTTACGACCAAAATTGAGTCCAAAATATATGTTGTTAAGTGAGAAATTTGTTGTGAGTTTTGCCCCATTTTACAACATTTGTTAAGCAAATCACTGTAGTTGTTAAATTAGTAACATGGTTGTTAACAATCTGGCTTCCCCTTTGTCAGAAGGTCACAGGGCACTGCAACTGTCATAAATATGAACCGGTTGTCAAACATCTGAATGTAAATCATATGACCATGGGGATGCTGCAACGGTCATAATTGTGAAAAATGGCCACAAGTCACTTTTTTCCAGGGTGGATAATGATTTTTTTTTTAAATCGGATTCTTTTTATTTAAATCATTTTTTTTTATTTTTATCAAATTTACTTCAAATGCTTTTAGAGTAAAAATCTATCTAAATATAGTTTTCTGTTTAAGATACATTACTAATTTAGTTTGTTCAGCATGAAATGGAGCTTAGTTATATAGTACGAGGCTGTATATTCTGCAATATTTACATTTTTGGTAAACTCATTCAGTGAATCCAAGCTCTGCAAGCTGAGATAACATGCATTGCATTGATGCATTCACACAATTTCACATAAGATAAAGTAACCATGAGATAAATCATCAAACTAAGTTCAGCAATATTCCTTTATCCCATTGTTTTGCAAATCTATGTAGATTACAAACTGTATGATTGTTTGAAGAGAAATGCATCTATACCAGGCTCTAAGTATTTTAATTAAATAAAAGAATGAGTAGTTTTCCAGCTATTTGTGATTAACCTATTAACCTAAAATCGGTTCTGATATCGCTGTTTTACTAACCTGACCACTTATTATTCTAAATAGGAAACCTTCCATTTTGTTTGCAAGTAATATTAAAGATTCTAACCACCCAGCAAGAATGAGTCCTTACATTTAAAGAGCACCTGTCATTTCAGATCCATCATGGCAGTGCCTGTTGGCGGGCATCCACTCACCTGCTGCCCGCCACGTCCCTCACCTTGTATCACTGCGGCATCACCAGCTGTCCCATTAAATTGAATGGGACTGTTGGTGAGTGAACAGCGGGTCAGAGGAGGAGCTTCTGTGGGACAGAGATGACCGTTGCTCTTTAAAAATTATGATTTAAATCGAGTTGATTTAAATCAAGCCTTTTTACTAGTGATTTAAATCATGATTTAAATTGTGATTTGAATCGACTTAATCCGCCCTGCTTTTTTCAATGCTGTTGTAATTTCGAATGGGCACTAAACAAATGTAAGTCGAGGGCTATCTGTATTGCAAAGCCAGAACTGAGAATCACACACCAAAATTCCTAGGTTCTCCTTTTCCCTCCCTTAACACACTCTCATTGTCCACCCCAGTGTAACCAATCGGGTTCAGGCAAGATGTTTCCAGAATGGACAATCCAAGCAAGGTTTGGTATGTGGTCCTCCTTTTAGCTGGGTGACCTTGAGGCAGGAAATACAGCGCTTTCATTTTCCCAAACAATCCCCCCCCCCACAATTCATGGCGGTGCTGACACAAAAAGCATTAATTGTGTGTGTGTGGGGTGGATGGGAGATCAAATCTTTTTTTTTTTTTAACAAAATTTTATTAAGTTTATATAGATAAGGAAAAATACAGGTATTCCTTTACAATACAGGTATGGTAAAGGAAGGGGGGGAAGGGGAAGGGGATAAGGAATTAGGGTAAAGTAAGGATAGGTACAATCACATATTTCAACAAACAAGCTACCGTCCGGATCATAATAATGAGTAAATATCATATTCAACCATTTTTACCAGAGCTTAGACTATAACATATTAAAAACAATTAGTAAACAAATACGTTGATCTGTTAAGTAAACACTACTAATAAAATCTCAAAAAATCCTAACAATCAAAAGTAACAAATGAGAATCAGTAAATCAGGAAAAGTAATCATATCATCAACATGTTAGTTAGAACTCGATTAAAAATCAGTCATCTATTCTAAAATATTGAATCCTTCAAGTTCTAACGTGTCTCTAAACATTGATAGAATTTTTCCCAAGTTCTAAAATAAATTGAATCATCTTTTTCCTTCATTTCTAATGTCAGTCTATCCATTTCTGCACACTCTAAAATTTTAGTAATTATAATCTGGTCAGATGGTGAATAGGGTACAGAAACATATGATGCATGTTTGGGAGAATTTCTCTAGGTTTCTTCCGAGCTGGGAAGCAATCAAGATGCGGAGGCTGGCTGCTTTTGGAAAAAGATTCATTATTATTGTTCCAAAAACAATACAAGGTTTGCCTTTGGGGGCAGCTGAACCCAGACTGGCACATCAGTGAGATTTTTAGATCATATGGATCCCTTTGTGGTGTCCTTGGTGCTCTCTGAGCTTGCTTGTTTTCTTGCAAACATTTCATTACCCTAACCAGGTAACATCATCAGTGTTAGTGCAGTGCAGTGAAGACTTAGCACTGATGATGTTACCTAGGTTTGCAAGAAAACAAGCAAGTTCAGAGAGCATCGAGGACCCCTCATGTCAATCCTGAGCTACAAATATTCTCCTTCATTGGAGCCCTTTGTGTCAGACATGAGATCACAAGAGTGTGATATATATGTTTTATCACCACAGTGAAACAGGAAACATAGGTGTTATTTTTATGGTCAGAGGAACTTAGAAAATATTTTGTCTGTTATTTCCCTCATTAGGAAAGAACTTCCTGGCCAGGCAGAGGTGCTAAATTCCCAAGGCTTTTAAATGTTAACTGGCTCCAGCGGCCTGTCAGTGATCTATTGCCTTTAAGGAAATATTGTATTTTTTGAGTGGAGATGGGTTTCTCTGATTCCAGATCGGAAGGCTGTTAAAAAGAGGCAGATTCAAAGGCTTTCATTATCGCAGGCATTCAGTACACGTGATAGTCAGTAAACAAATGATCAATAAAATACCTTGATCACTTGTGAAGTTTGAACAGTAGAAAACATTGATTCTACATAACATTCCACAAGTAACCAATGCATGGTTTACAATACTCTTTCCGAGTTAGGTTTGAATTTTTATTTTTATTTTGCACATTGCAAGTGTATTCAGGACTCGTCTATGCAGATTCTCAGTCATCCAGGTCCTAGCTGTCCCACGGATGCTTTTTCACGAGGCAACTGGACTTTCTTGTATTCAGGACAATAGCTCTCTATTTCTAGTTGCTTAAAAACCTAGATCTCACACATATAAAAGAATTGGCATTGGCGAAGAAGCGGCGGGGGGGGGAAGAAACATGCTTTCTTAAAGATACAAAAGAGGGCCAGACTTAGATGTTAAATGTGGTAGTATCACCTTTTAAAATACTAATAACGAAGTCTTAAAATTTGAGGCCACACTTTGGAGACTACACCCCAATATTGACCAACCAAGTGTGATGGAATATGCAGGGGAGGGAGGGTGAGGGATATCAGGAGAATTGGGGGTGGGGGATGTCGGTAGTACCACTGGTTGTTGTCACAGGTAGCCCTTGACCTACAACTAATCATTTAGTGACTGTTTCAAATTACAATGACATTGAAAAAAAAGTGAATTATGGCCATTTTTTCACGCTTAACAACGTTGCAACATCCTCTGGTCATGTGATCAAAATTTGGGCCCTCAGCAACTGGCAGGTATTTATTATGACAGTTGTACTGTCCTGAGGTCACGTGATCACCATTTTTAAACCTTCCCAGCTGGCGTCTGACAAGCAAAGTGTGTGTGTGTGTGGGGGGAAAGCAGGTTAACAACTGCGTGATTCATTTAATAATTGCAGTTTAACAACTGTGGGCACAAAAAGGTCGTAAAATAGGATACTGTACTCACTTAATGCTCTTCTTAGCAATAGAGATTTGGGGCTCAATTGTGGTGGTAGGTCTACCTGTACTGCTGATGTTCCCCTCCCCACATCTTCAACTGCACATACCATCCTACCAAGCAGGGATCACAATGGCTTGGACCCCACTGGCTTTTCTGTTGGGGAAAAAAAAAGATCTCTCAAGGTGGACACTAAATTTAGTTTTAAAGCAGAAGCCTCTGCAGGAGGCCGAAAGTGGCCAAAATGGTAGTTGTGGTGTTCAAGCACCGCTTTCTTTATTGTGTTACAAGCGTAATGCATGAAACCGAGGGCAGGGTTTTGACTGTAGGGTCATGGCCTACGTCTTGATATTTTAACCGTACCCCATCAGCATTCCTGAGCAGAAAACTAGTGACCGTTAGGGTGCTCCAGGAGTCTGTAGTATCCGGTCCTGTACTGTTGGAGGTCTTGTGGCTTCTTGCCTGAAAATGCTCTACAGGTAGTCCTTGACCCATGACCGCTCATTCAGTGACTGTTGGTAGTTATGCTACAATGCTGAATGAATGGGGGTTATGACTGGTCTTTGAAATTCTGGCTGGCCCAGCATCTCTGGTCATATGACTTTGTTGTAGGTGCTGGGCAATGGGTTTGTGCAGGTTGTTGCAAGAGGTTGCAAGTTAGCAAAATAATAATAATAATAATAATAATAATAATAATAATAATAATAATAATAATAATAATAATAATAATAATAATAATAATAATAATAATAATAAAGTTGGAAGGGTCCTTGGAAGTCATCTAGTCCAACCCCCTGCTCAGGCAGGAAAGCCTATACCAGTGGTGGCGAAGCTATGGCACGCATGCCAGAGGCGGCACTCAGAGCCCTCTCTGTGGGCACGTGTGCCATGCCCCAGAGATGGTGAGGGACTGGCCCTCACCGCCCTGGCTCCACCCACCCAGTCTGCCATGACCACCGCGGCCACACCCACCGGCACCCGGTGATAAATAAGTGGGTCTGGGGTTGCAGTTTGGGCACTGGGTCTCTAAAAGGTTCGCCATCACTGTCCTATACCATTTCGGACGAATGGCTGTCCAGTCTCTTCTTAAAAACTTCCAGTGTTGGAGCATTCACCGCTTCTGGAGGCAGGTTGTTCCACTGGTTAATTGTTTTAACTGTCAGGAAATTTCTCCTTAGTTCTAGGTTGCTTCTCTCCTTGGTTAGTTGCTGGGATAGGTTTCCTCACTTGCACACCTTCCCTCAGCCCCTCTGTGTTTACACTGGCACTCCTAGACCCTTGATCGTTCTAGCAATAGCAATAGCATTTAGACTTTTTTGTGCACCCCTCCTTGCACCCTCACACACCCGCAACCTGCACTATGCCTGTCATGCATTCTGTCACACTCTTGCACATTATCTTGCTCCTTCCCTGGGACTTACAACTCTTCCCTGTCTTGTTCTATGACCCCATTGTTTAGCAAAAGAAATTCTGGCCCAATTGTTATACGCTGAGGACTACCTGTATTTTTTTTTTCTTGGTTCACAATTGCCAACGTTTTTTAACCAGAGACATTTCTTTTTTTCCCCTTCAGCTGGCTGGAAGAACCCTCTTCATCTCTTTTCTGAAGGATGTTATTCATGGGGAAAACATAAACTAAGTCCTGAAAATAAGCAAGAGGTGACAACATCTGCTTCTTGAGGAAGCGGACTTCCTAGTAGATTCTAAACCAGTTGCTTCAGTTCTCTGCTTTCCGAAACCAGAAGTCTAAATTAAAGTGGAAATGGAGAAGTGTTCACCTCCTGTTGGGACAATTAAGGAGTTCCTAAATTGCTCACCCTCCTGGAAAGACTGCGTGGATCTAAGTGGAACGGTTGTGAAGCCCCAATACTGGGAAGTCTGGCAGCAAGTCCTCCTACCGACTCCGCAGTACAAAGTGACAGATGCAACCCCTCCCAAGGTAATGCTGGACGACATCCAGATTTGTGTGGTCTCCCTTGAAAATTCTTCCAACTCCCTTAAAGAGAAGGAGGCCAACACTGAGGGGATGGTTGGAATTGATTGTGTGATTACTGTTGAAGAAGAAGTTGAAGTCCAAGGGAAGTCCTCACCAGAATCTAGGATTGAGCTCAGAGATGATATCAAGATTTGCATTGTGCCTGAATTACAAGATGAGGCCCCATTTATGGTTATAGATGGAGGGAGGACCAAGGGCGTCACAAACCCTGTTAAGGAGAGAGGCCTCTCCAGAGTTGAAAAGGCCACTCAGACTGAAGTCACCCAGATGGAGTTGGCTAAGATATGTGAGGACTATATTCAGAAAGCAGAAGGAGCCAAGGTCACCTTATGGGACAATCATCAGGCCAATGTGGTTTCCAGAAACAACCCAAGAGATTCTGAAGGTGGGATGATCCACTTTAGAGAACCTGATGGAATAGGAGAACCTGAAGAGGCAGCTTGCAATAATCTCACAGATGGAGACAAGGGAGATGAGGAGGAAAAAGAGACAGCCATGTTGAAAAAAGGAGGTATTGTCATGGAGAGTGCCCGCCAGAGTTTCCGCTGGTACTGTTACCCAGAAAGTGAGGGACCCCGAAAAGCTTACAGGCAACTGTTGGACCTTTGCCATCATTGGTTGAAACCAGAGAGACATAGTAAGGAACAGATTCTAGAACTGCTGGTCCTGGAACAATTTTTGGCTATCTTGCCCAAGGAAATACAGAGTTGGGTATGGCAGCAGCACCCAGAAAGTTGTGTGCAAGCTGTTGACTTGGTGGAAAACTTTCTGACAGGACTTTCTGTGCTTGAGAGACATGGGAAAAAGGTGAGGGGTCTTAAAGACCATTGGCTGTGAGGCGTAGTGTTTTAATATTAACCCATTTGGGTAGTTTAGAGAGTGGTGATGCTAGAATCGCTATTTGAGGTTGAAAAACAACCTGTAGGAGGAAAGGGAATTCCCAAAGACCGAAGATCAGGTCTTCAATTTTTCAGACTGAAGAACTCTGGAGAAGCAGGAACTTATATAGGGAGGCCTGGATTGCTATTGGATCATCTGGGTCACCTGACTCCTCGGAGTTCTTCAGTGATCCCCAATGATGTGCCCTTGACAACTCATCGCATTCATCTTTTTTGTGGCAAACCATCCTATTTCTAAAAATTCATTCTTGAAATAAGGATTAATAGCCACTCACCTCGCAGGGTTGATGTTGTGGGGAAAAATAGGATGAAGGTGTGTTGGATATGTTCACTGTCTTGAGATATTTGTAGAAATAATAAAGGCAGAATACAAATAAGTTGATATGACAAAGGGATGCACTGATGCTTACAGTAGCCTTGACTGAGGTGGCTTTATAAATTCATAAACAAATGAAATTGTTCTCCTTTTCTTATGCTGCAGGACTATAATAGATTGATATGTATTCTTTGGACTTCTATCAATATTTCTAATTTTTGTCATTTAAATGATATGAGGAATGATGCATGATTTAGTGATTCTGTCTTAGTGTAAATAATGTATATGCTATTCCTTAATTTGAATGCAAGATTTAAATCACATCTTCGGCACTTAGAATGTAGTAGCTTCTGCCTTCTCAAAGAATCATATAACATGTCTGTGACTAAATTTGTTTAGCGACTGTTCAAAGTTACAACAGCACTGAAAAAAGTGACTTAGACCAACCCTTACGCTTACTGTATGACTGTCGTACCCTCCCAACATTAACATCTTTAAAATTTGGATGCTTGTCACTTGGTGTGTATTTATGAGGGTTGCAAAATCCCGGGGTTACATGATCGCCATTTGGGACTTTCCCAGCTGGCTTCTGACAAGCAAAGTCAATGGAGGAAGCCAGATTCACTTAATGACCATGTGATTCACTTAACAACTGCAGGGAATTGTTTAACGACCCTGGCAGAACAAAATCTTAAAATTAAGTGTGACTCACCTAACAACCCACACTGGTCTCAATTGTGGTCATACTGCATCCAGTTTTGATCACCACGATGTAAAAAAGATGTTGAGACTCTAGAAAGAGTACAGAGAAGAGCAACAAAGATGATCAGGGGACTGGAGGCTAAAACATATAAGGAAAGGCTGCTGGAATTGGGTATGTCTAGTTTAATGAAGAGAAGGATGAGGGGGGACATGATAGCAGTGTTCCAATATCTCAGGGGCTGCCACAAAGAAGAGGGAGTCAAGCTATTCCCCAAAGCCCCTGAAGGCAGGACAAGAAGCAACAGATGGAAACTACCGGTAATCAAGGAGAGAAGCAACCTAGAACTAAGGAGAAACTTCCTGACAGTTAGAACAATTAACCAGTGGAACAACCTGCCTCCAGAAGCGGTGAATGCTCCAACACTGGAAGTTTTTAAGAAGAGACTGGACAGCCATTTGTCCGAAATGGTATAGGGTTACCTGCCTGAACAGGGGGTTGGACTTGATGACCTCCAAGGTCCCTTCCAACTTTATTATTATTATTATTATTATTATTATTATTATTATTATTATTATTATTATTATTATTATTATTATTATTATTATTATTATTATTATTATTATTATTATTATTAAATTGAGGACAAGACGTAGTGGTCAGTTGCAACCGCTGATAGATTCCCTTGGAAGCAGAGGTGGTTCTCGACTTATGACCACAATTAAGCCCGGAATTTGCATTGCTAAACAACACAGTTGTTAAATGAGTTTTGCCCCATTTTACGACTTTTCTAGCCACAACTGCCAAGCGAAGCACTGCAGTTGTGAAGTTAGTAGCAACTTAGTAACAACAACTAAGCGAATGGCTTCCCTATTGACTGAAGTTTGTCAGAAAGTTGCAAAAGGTGGTCACATGACTCTGGGACAACCGTCATAAATCCGAGCAAGCGTCCACATTTTGATCACGTGACCATAGGGATACTGCAAAGGTGATACGTGTGAAAAACGGTCCTTACTCACTTTTTTTCAGTGCTGTAGTAACTTCCAAATGAATGGCTGTTAAGTCGAGGGCTATCTGTTCAGGATGAGGTCTCAATTATTCAACATTTGAATGGTTTCAGGCTCTGGTGACTTTTGAAGAGGTGTCCATGTATTTCTCAGATGAAGAATGGAGACTCCTAGATGAATCTCAGAGGAAGATTTTCACAAAAGTGATGCTGGAGAATTATGAGAATGTCCGAGCATTGGGTGAGAGTTGGACAGGACTGGGGAATTGTAACGGGCTGGGAGAATAAACCTGAGGGACAGGAGGAAGGGCTGAAGTCCACACCAGTGCTTCTTAATCTTGACCACCTGGACTTCAATTCCCAGAATTCCCCAGCCAGAGAAATCTGAGGCCAAGGCAGGCATGGAGGTGGAGAAATTGACCCTTCCACATGCTCTGGAATGCCAAGTCAAGGAAGAAAGAGATGCTTTCAGACTTGCAATATTCCGTTACTATAACCTTACAATAACTATAAGCTTAGAACAGTATTAGTATTATTTTCCTGATCTGGACTGCTCTGAAGGGCTGTCAGAAATGTCTTATATCAGGGGTCTTCAAACTTCGTCCTTTTATGACTTGTGGACTTCAACTCCCAGAATTCCTCAGCCAGGCTGGTTGAGGAATTCTGGGAGTTGAGGTCCACAACTCTGGCTGAGGAATTCTGGGAGTTGAAGTCCACAAGTCATAAAAAGGGCCAAGTTTGAAGACCCCTGTCTTATATAATGTTGTGGCCTAAACCTGGCTCACTTAACCAAATTACTTAACAAATTAAGCATGCAAATACATTCAGAATATGCTTAGCTCTCTGCAAAGCTTTGCCTATTTGGGACCAGTTCTGAACAAAAGCAGAACCAGAGCTTATATACCAGTGGTGGCGAACCTATGGCACGCATGCCAGAGGCGGCACTCAGAGCCCTCTCTGTTGGCGCGCGCGCCAATGCCACCAGCAGCAGTTCCATCAAGCCACCTCCCGGAGCAGGAGCCCCGCCCAGCACAAAGGAGGCGAAGCGGCCGACTAGCAAGCTCGAGTAGAGGTGGTAGAGCAGAGGTCACCAACCATTGTCGATTGGTGGACTGGAAGAAAAGGGAGGGGGAAGCATTTTACATGTGTGCATACGCGCCCCAGGCCGCGAGCACGCACACGCTGCAAATGGGGCGGGGCTAGTGCCTGCGTGATACTAGCCCTGCCCCATTCTTGCGTGGTGCAGCACTTTGTATCTTCACCCTGCGGTGCGCCGGCGGACATTTTTGCACCTTGCAGCACGGTGGCCCATTTTTGTGCCCCCAGTTTTTGCGTGTCAGAGGCGGCACTCAGAGGCACCTCCCTGCCTCTCCCCCCCGAGGGCACCACAATGCTGATGCGGCCTTGGCACTTTGTGATAAATTAGTGGGTTTTGAGTTGCGGTTTGGGAAATCGGTCTCTAAAAGGTTCGCCATCACTGTTATATACTTTCGGTCTGGTTATATTATGAAGACAAGACAAGACAAGATAGACGCCATGCAAATTAGGCTGACTTTGCAAGGTTTTTGCTAAAGCCTCCCATGTAAATGTATTTATCCTTTCCTACCAGGGTAGCATAGCAGCCATACGATCTCTGAGATACGGTTAGTGAATATACGACGTGTGTTGGGCTACCTTTTACCACCACAATAATAAAATCACTGAGCCGCAAACCATAGCCAGATACCTTCTAAGGCAGAGTTCCCCAACCATTCCGGCTTTGCGGATGGGGGAGGGGGAGCCGCAAAAGTGGCGGGCATGCACATGAGCCCAGCTCCATTTGTGCAAGTGGTGGGCATGCACACTTGCCGCTTGCACGAATGGAGCAAGTGTGTACGCGCTCGCCCGCTGCTCGCAGAAGTGGAGATGTGTGCATGCTCGCCCGCCACTTCCGCAGCCCGGTTTTGAACGGCCCAAGGCCTGGTAGTGGGCTGCAGCCCAGCGGTTGGGGACCCCTGTTCTAAGGAAGAAGCTGCTGATTGGTTCCTTCACCATAAGTTTGAGCCTATAGCTGTACATCAGGGGTAGTCAACCTTGGCTCTTTTATGACTCGTGGACTTCAACTCCCAGAATTCCCTGAGCTAAGCTGGCTCAGGAATTCTGGGAGTTGAAGTCCACGAGTCATAAAAGAGCCAAGGTTGACTACCCCTGCTGTATATAGTGTGGCCATTGAAAATCAGAAGTTGGGTTTAACTTGTGCTGTTGAAACATTCTAACTAGACAGGCGGGCAGGTTTGGGTTTTGTGTAAGTTGTTCTCAGGTGCTCATCTTTAAGATGTTTTGCTTTTTTTTTAAAAAAAAAAATAAGTTTTCTTCCCTTTTTCCCCTTTTCCTTTTTTATTGGTAGGATTTCCCACCTACGATCCAGATCTCATCTTGAAAATGGGGAGAAACGAGAACCAAGAACTGGAGAAGCACCAACCTCACCACCTTGCCGAAGGTGCATCTCCAGAAGTCACGGGTGAGGAAACGTTTGACTCTGACTTGACTTGATTTACTGAGTTTCTCACGGGGAAGCGTGTAGCAGCTACACGAGGGCGTGACATCTCTTCCGGGAAAGAAATCTTCAAAGGGGTTGATATTTATTTATTTAGTGCAGGGCTTTTCAAGCTTTTCACCCATTGTGCCACTTTTAGGATATGGCAACATCCGAGTACCACCAGTCGCCTAGCAAGGTGTCAAAAACTTGATGACCAAAAAAAAAAAAAAAAAGGAAAAAAGTGATAAAGTACAGGTAGTCCTCGACTTACAACAGTTCGCTTAGTGACTGTTGGAAGTTACAATGGCATTGAAAAAAGTGCCCCCCAAGTTACAGCCAAGCAAGACACCTGCGTGCCCACCCGGCCACGCTCTTCCTCCTGTCCGAGGTTTTTATTGTTGTGAGCATTTCTGTTGAGGATTGGCAGCGGGGGTGGGGTGGGGGGGTGTTTGGTTTTTTTCCCCCCTCCCGTCTGCTGGGTGGTTGCAGCAGGTTTCACTTCACATGACCCTGGGACACTGTGACTGTCATAAATATGAATCAGTTGCCAAGCATTTGAATGTAAATTACAAGACCCTGGAGATGCTGCAACATTCCAGCTGATGGGGGTTCTTCTGGGCTCAGCAGAAGCGCCAGGATCAGCGCCGAGCTCCAGCTGGAGCCTGGCGCTGATCCTGATGCTTCCACTGAGCCCTGATAGTCCTGAAGAAGCACCAATCAGCTGGAAAGCGGCACTGATCCTGGCGCTTCCACTGAGCCCTGACAGCCCCGAAGAAGCGCTGATCCTGGCGCTTCCACTGAGCCCTGACAGCCCTGCAGCTCCAGCCATCTCTCACTCAGGCTTGTGCGGTGCTGCCACCGGTTCAGCTCATTCCCCTCCCCCGCTACCACTTTTCTAGGATGGTCGCGTACCACCTGCCAGGTGCCAGTGTACCACAGGTGGTACCCGTACCACTGGTTGAAAAGCCCTGATTTAGTGTATGGCATGGAGCAATTGGGTAAAATTATATAGAAGGAGCACATAATGCTATGGTACACGTAGGACGGAAACATGGAGTCAGTTTTGTAAGGGTTGAAGAATTCAATAAGTTAGATGTAAGTTATAGATCACATCGCACTTGTGTCAGAAGCTCCGAGGTGCTTCTGGGTTGAAAGGATTAGCCGGTGACATCGCTGCTGCCCAGTGTGTGTGTGTGTGTGTGTAAACGCACACTTGGAGGCTCTTTTCATTTCCCCTGAAAAAGCTGGAGCAAAGGACTGGAGCTCATCCTACCCCAGATCTCGAACCCAGCATTTTAACCACGAGCGCAAACACGCTCCTTTAGTTACAGATTACATTCTAAAATGTACAGTTAAGCGCAGTTATTTGTTAACTGGAGAAAGTCTGCTTTCTCTCAAATGGCAACTAGTGATTGATAGATTGTGGAGCCTGGGATAGTTTTTTTTTTATTAATGGTTTGCTATGGGCTGGGTTTTGCCAAACGGGAAGTAAATGCTGGTTTTCAGCAAAACTGTTGTAAAACAAGGTCACATGACCCCAAGGTGCTGCAAAGAGATGTCAATGCAGCCTGGTTGCCAAGCACCCAATTCAATCATGTGACTGCAAGGAGGGGTTGACCGTCGGGATTGAGAATCCGAGGAGTAAGTAGTCTCTTGGTAGGTCTGTCATAACTTTGAATGGTCGCTAAGCAACCAGTCATAAGCCGAGGACTACATGCATGCGAAGGCAGAGGTTTAGCAGGAACTAGTTTCGTGTTGACTGGAATTTCAGAGCATCAACCCATGGAAAAGAACGGTGCTCCAGGTTGAATAAAATTCCTACTTTTTTTCCCCTTTAAAGGAGAGTTGGAGTTTTCAGATGAGAAGGAGGAGCTGGCAACCTGGAGGGAAGAGAAAGTGGAAGACGTCCTGCCATCTGGGCCAACATCTCCAAGGCTTTTCGACAGTTGTGATGCCACCGTCAAAGGCGGCCCTCCCGGAAGGCAGAAGGCAAAGTCCCGTTGGCAGCAAACCATGCCAAGCTTTGCGTGCCCAGACTGTGGCAAGGCGTTCCTTTCCAAAGCGGACTTGGCTCGGCACCAGTGGTACCACTCCCAAAAGAAGCCCTACCAGTCCTTGAGCTGTCCCAAGAGCTTTGCCAAGCCCTCCCAACTGGCCCGGCACCAACATCGTCAACCTGGAGAGTGTAAGTGCGCCAAGTGCGGGAAGCGTTTTAGGAACCGCAACGGCCTGGCGCGCCACCAAGCGATCCATTCCGCCAAGCGGCCTTTCCACCGCCATGCCCACCACAGGGGCTTCTCCTTCAATTACAATCTGCGCCAGAACCAGCAGGTACCTGCAGCTGAGTCCGTCTTTCAGTGTCCTGAGTGTGGGAGGCAATTCACTCGGCGCTGTAACCTTACCCAGCATTCTCGGATACATCAGTATCAGCGGCAGCCACAAGGGAAGCGGGAGGTGGACCGTTACCCTGGAGACCAAACCCAATGAAGCGAGGGAGGGTCAGGTTGGGCACTGTGCACAGCAGCAGAGTTGGGGGTCTCTGTTCTGGGAACCCTGGAAATAAAGAGAAGGTGGAACTTTGGCTAGGGGACAGTGATGACGGCAGAATTTATTTATTTTTCTTCCTAACAATTTCCTCCAAGGGCAGAGTCTGCTTTCCCCTCCCCTCCCCAAATCAACTGAGTATTGATCTACCGCTTGTGATAGGAATTGACCGACTGGCTTGTCGCCCGAGCCTGACATCGTACAGTGATGATTGCAGATGGAATGAGAGATTTGATGGTGGAGATGATGGCCTTTGACTTGTCCGGGATGGAGAGCTGTTCCACCAGATCAGCTGGGTGGACTGTTCTAATCTGAATCTCCAACTCACCAGGGAGACTCTGCAGACGTTCAGTAGGAATTCCAGCTTTTCTCAAGACCAGGCAATCCATATTGCAGAGCGCCCTGAGGCATCTTGGGAATGCTGACTCTTTTAGTTTGTCCAACCTAGTGCTTGTGTTTTTGGCCAAACCCATACAGGTCTGAAATTGTCCCCAAAGTTTTAGACAGTATTTGAACAATGACCCCGGAGAACTTAGAGGACCATTGATTCGTTCCTATGGTCAAATATTCTTGTGTAACAAATGTGAATAAAGCTGCAGAGACTATTTCTAGCATCAGCAGGTCCAAAACCAATCCCAAGTTTTGGCATCTGCTTCTGAACAGAATACCTTGGTCTTCTCACCTGAATCCGTGACAACGATCTTGTTAATTCGGTGTTTCTCAACATTGGTGGCTTTTTAAGATGTGTGGACCTCAGCTCCCAGAATTCCCCAGCCAGCCTTTTCAAGCCTCGAGCTGGAGGTTGACACCAAGATTGAAAGACATTGTTGTAACCGATCTTGACTAGTGAAACAATCTGGGCAAGTTGGACCGCAGGAAGTCTTGGTTATAATGGGCTTTGGATACTTGACAGGGATGGTCTAGGTCAGGGGTAGGCAACCTTGGGTCTTTTATGACTCGTGTACTTCAACTCCCAGAATTCCTGAGCCAGCATGGCTTAGCTTGGAAACCCTCCCTTTCCCCTTAGCATGGCTGGCTCAGGAATTCTGGGAGTTGAAGTCCACAAGTCATAAAAGAGCCAAGGTTGCCTACCCCGGTCTAGGTTGACCTAAGCCAGTTTTGATTTGTGATGATTTGTGACTTTGACTGGGATGTGGGGTTGATGACATTTTTTTTTTAATTGCTACAGTGGAAATATTTATGTTTGGATTTGAGAAAGCACTGCTTCAATAGAGGCAAAATGGAAAAAAGAGATAGGTAGCTAAAAAATGGCCCCCACTTGTAATAATTTGTAAATAGTTTTCTCGTCCAAAGATTTATTCAGGTTCACTCTCAGAAATACAAGGAACAAACAGTGGTGCCAGATCTTGTTCTGATTTTGTTTGTCGTTCAAGGCTTTGCTTTGCTTCCCATTCAAATGAAAAAGGGACACCCCGATTATACAACTTGCATTACCTATTTGATTTCCATCAATTATCTTACGGTTATTTTCCCCCATCAGGATTGGAGGAAGTTGAAGGTTGTCATAGATCACCTCTAGAGCAAGGGTCCCCAATCCCCGGTCTGTGGACCAGTACTGGGTCGCGGCATGCCAGCAACCGGTCCGCACAAGCAAAGCCCCATCTGCGAGATGCAGGCACAAAATCACGCCCCCTCCGATCCGTGGAAAAACCTCTCTCCACTGAATCGCTCCCTGGTGCCCAAAAGACTGGGGATCTCTGCTCTAGAGCTTGGTTGTCAGTCCTGTCAAATGGAGAAAAGCACCAAGTTCCTATTGGCCATCGATGCATTCAGTTGGAATATTCATAATGCCAGAGACTTTTCAGAGAGCCAGCATCAAATAAATATAGACCAGTGGTGGCGAACCTATGGCACGCGTGCCAGAGGCGGCCCTCGGAGCCCTCTCTGTGGGCATGCGTGCTGTTGTCCCAGCCCTGCCTCCCCCTGTGGCCCCCTCCTCACCAGCAGCCCCCCCGCAGGAGAGTTGCCTCCAGGCGCGGCCCGCACAGAGCAGTGCAACCAAGCACATGGCAGCAGGGACAAGACTCCGCTCTCGTGCTGTCGCGTGCAGATGTTGCTGCAAGGCGCGGGCAGAAGGTGTGGCCGCCATGGCGCTGCAGGGCCACTGGGCGATCTATGGTGAGCTGTGAAGGTGGCGGGTGGCCCTGCGAGGCGGGGTGGGCAGGGCCAGGTAGGCCATGGGCAGAGCTGCGGGGCAGGACAGTTTTTGGGCACTCGGTCTCTAAAAGGTTCGCCATCACTGATATAGACTAAGCTTTACACTGATGTGTGGTCAGCATTTCATAACTGGACTGTAACATCCAGATGACTGCTAGATGGCAGTAAGAGTTTCTGTATCTCCCTGTTGCCCTCTACTGGTTGTGCAGGTTTTTGCAGATCGAATAAGTCAGGGGTTCCCAACCTTCGGTTTGCAGCCCAGTGCCGGGCTGCAGCTGATTCGGAACTGGGCTGCAGTGGGTGGGCGAGAGAGTCTGTGCACACACACAAAGCTGCATTTGTGAAAGTGGCACGAACGCACACGTGAAACTATCCCTTTACCTGCTCCCACCACCTCTGTTGGTCTGCCGGAGCTGGAAAGCTCGGAAACTACTGGAATAAGTTACGTGAACATGGATAAGTTCCACGTACAAAATACTTCCCCGGTCAGGGGGTCCTGACGCAGAATGCGCATTGAGGGAGGGAGGCCCTTTTCTTTCCCGTTTGCAAAGACTGTACGTCCATGCTGTTAACTGTTCTCTCAAGGGTTGGGAAAATGGCAGGTTTTTCTATATATAGGAAAGTGGATGAAAAGGGAGCATTTATCTATGCAGTTCCACCCTTCCCCAACCACTGCCTGGTCTTTATGCAAATTAAGAGTTTTTGAAATCTATAAAAAGATAACCTACTGGAGGAGCTACCTACAGTAATATTTCTGTATTGCATACTCTTTCTCTCCAGCCTGCTTTCTCTGTTAGTGGAGCCAGAGATCATTAATGGAAAACTTCCAATTATTCCCAGACTGGGCTTTATCTACTGTAAATTCTCTCCAGTTTTAGCCAAATGGAGAAGAATGTGAGTTTTGTGTCTTTTGAACGGTGATGTTTATGGGCTAGTTAATTATATAAAAGAAAAATAAAATCTATTTTTTTTTATTCGCTGCCGTGACTTTTCTGGAAGAAGCAGGAGGGCTAAGGCGGACCTATAACATAAAAGGATGAATTATGACACAATTCGTGACCCAATATGCCGTTGCAGCCTCTAATCAAAAAGCTTATAAGCCTGTGACCTCTTGCAAAACCTTTGGAGTCGGTTCTACTTAATGGCTATACCAGTGGTCTTTTATGACTGGAAAGAAACCAGTTCAAAATCTTGGGGGTTGGTTCACATATTTTGCAACCTCAGATCTGTGCAGGTGAGCATCTGTTTCAGCATCTGGATGGCGGGCATTGTTTAGCAGGAGGGCACAATTTGTGCTACATCAGAAGATCCACTAAAACAGGGTGACATCACTGCCTCTTCACCAACTCCTATTTGTAGTGGCTATTGGAAGAATGTCAAGCAGAGGTCTCATCTAGGGATGATGGTCAGGGTGATACTATCCGTTCAATTGTGTCCAATTTTCTGTGATCCTCTAGATCACAGGTCGGCAGCCTGCAGCTCCGGAGCCCTCTCTCTCTCTCTCTCAAAAAGAGAGTGGCCTCACCCTGTTCAACGAGCTAACAAGCTTATTGGGTGGGGCTCCTGCCTTGGCTGCCTCTGCAGGAAGCAGGAAGGGCAGGAGAGAGCTACCTAGCCCAGCTATGCTGACTCGGGAATTCTGGGAGTTGAAGTCCAAGAGTCATAAAAGCCTAGATTGCCTACCCCTGAGCTAGCCCAATAAGAATGTGTGTCAGCTTCTTGGAGAACAGCTTGAAGCCAGCTTGCCAGGTGAGCAGAAGATCGGACAGAGGGACGGGGGGGGGGGAGAAAAAGAGAGAGGGAGAGAGAGAGAAAGAAAGAAGGGGAGGAGAGGGAGAGGAAAGAGGAAAGAAAGACAGAAAGAGGGAGAGGGAGAGAGAGGAAGGGGAGAAAGCGCAAGTGCCTCTCACACACACGCACACTGAGTGGGGGAAGAGGACTGGCAGACCAAGGGCAGAGGGAGAGGGAGAGAGAAACACAGAGAGACCCTTTTGACATCTAAAATGAAGATAACACTGCATATATCCTTTTTTACCTATATATAGGTAAGGTCAGGATTGTAGACATGGCTTCTCCCAAAATCTCAAAATTGTTGACAGATGAAGGAATGGTCTTGACGGACAGTAGGCAGAGCCATTACGAAAGCCATGGTCAGCTAAAAAGACCCAAGAAAGTAATTTGAGAAAACTTTTCAGACAAGTTCACACATAAAGTAAGGGAGGGCGAAGCACATCCAGGCTTGCAAGATCCAGGCTTGTATTGCTATTGCAATACAAATACAGGTAGTCCTCGACTTACGACCACAATGGAGCCCAAAATTTCTGTTGCTGTGAAACATTCGTTGAGTTTTGCTGCATTTTATGACCTTTCTTACCACCATGAAGTGAATCGCTGCAGTGGTTAACACGGTTGCTAAATGAATCTGGCTTTCCCACTGGCTTTGCTTGCAAAAATGTGATCACGTGAACGTAGGACACTGCAACCATCATAAATGCATGGCAGTTGCCAAGCCTCGGAATGATGCTACAACAGTTGTAAGTGTGAAAAATGGTCATAAGTCAATTTTTTCAGTGATGACGTCACTTCGAATGGTCACTAAATGAACTGTTGTAAGTTCAGGACTACCTGTAGTTCTGACCTATATGGTATTGATTTCTTAGTCTGGCCTACCTTGCAGGGCTGATGTGAATCTTGCAATATGCTTTCCCCATCCTAACTTTATGTGTGGACAAAGTGTTGTCTGAGATCTTTTAAATCTTGAAAGCACTGCTTTGCGTATAGCTTGGCATTTTCTTTTTTTAGCATCAGCACATTCCTAGTGGGGAGAGACCCCATAAATCAGTGGTGGCGAACCTATGGCACGGGTGCCAGAGGCTGCACGCAGAGCCCTCTCTGTGGGCACACGCGCTGTCACCCCAGTCCTAGGCCTTCAGCTGGGTTTTATAAAACCTTTTCGCTTTAGGCCTCCACCGCCGTGTGCAAAAAAAAAAAAGGTCCAATCAGTCAATTTCAACTTCTTGCGGGAAAAAAAAGATCTTGCAAAGTTGGAATTGATTGATTGAACTTTTTAGTCCCACCCAGTCTGCCATTACCACCGCAGCCACGCCCAGCCAATGGGCCACACCCACCCGGCACTCGACGATGCATAAGTGGGTTTGGGGTTGCAGTTTGGGCACTCAGTCTCTAAAAGGTTCACCATCACTGCCATAAATGTATCCCATACCCTGGAAAATGTTAGGGTGAGGGAATCAAACAGGTATTTTTGCAAAAAGCTGGGGCTTGGAAATCCCTAGCATTAGTGTAAAGCAGTGGTTCTCAACCTTTTTAATGCCGCGACCCCCAACAGGTCGTAAGTCGAGGACTAAACCGGTCGTAAGTCGAGGACTAAACAGGTCGTAAGTCGAGGACTACCCAACCGGTCGTAAGTCGAGGACTACCCAACCGGTCGTAAGTCGAGGACTACCCAACCGGTCGTAAGTCGAGGGCTTTCCCTGCTCGGGAGCGCCGTGCATGCGTGGTTTCGCCCCCTGTGCCGGCCGAGGCGTAGCTGGCAAGCGGCAGAGACGGAGCAGGCCGACCACCAGCTGGCCCAGCTCAAGGGAGGTAAGGCACCCGCCGAAAAAGGGGAAAAAAATGGTGGACAGCCTTGCTTGGCGACCCCCGTGAAATGCTCGATCGACCCCAAATGGGGTTGCGACCCATAGGTTGAGAACCGCTGGTGTAAAGCAAAGTGCTTACCAAGTAAAAATGTAATTAAATGCTCTTGAGGAGCGTGCTTATAGGTATGATTGTGTAATTACAAATTAGTTTCTTCATATAGCCTGGGGATAAATATTGCAAGTACAGCAGTTTTTAACACTCAAAATGGAAAAATGTAAGCGGTGCTATAGCATGTTGATCAAATTATAAAAATAGGTTTTGCCCATGGATAAACCATAGGAGGAGCAGGCTGAAAGGCTAATCCCAACCATTAGGTTTAAATGTGGTTTAGTTTGGTGTGATTTTTTCCCCCAACAAACCCAGTCAAACAAGGCAGATTCAACAGATACTGTTCCAGGAAAGCATCTATGCTTCTCCAGCTCTGACATCTGTGATAACAGCCAGAAATACAACAGGGGTATCTTTTTCCAGCCCATCAGTATTGATTTGGTTCAAATAGTCTGCTCTATAAATCGCTTCTGATAGTTAGGCAACTGTAAAATAATAAGAATAGTCAATTGCAAAAGACATCTTGGAACAGCTTAGATCCTGCAATGATACCTTTAAACAATAACTGCCTATTCTTGGCCATTGAGAAGGACTTGATTGATGTGCCAAATCCAATCTAAAAATATGGCTGTGTGATCAACATAAGGGCCTATACAAGTTATAGGCTTTATAGTCACAGAAAAGAACAGGGATGAGATCCAGAACTCTTATACATTTAGTCGATAAATCATATGCTTGCAAAAATATAGGGCCAATATCCTTTATGTTTCTGCTAAATAACAATCGCACATGTAAACGTGATAAATATGATTCCACAAAACAGTGACAACACCGAACTTCCAGTTTTATGATTATTGTAAACTTGTTTATTTACCAATATTTTATTCTTCACCCACTCTCTCTTCAGTTTTTTCTCTTCTTTTTGCAGCCAATGATTTTGTTCCTTCAGTCTTTTCATAAATAATACCTGGCTTGTGCTTTATTGCACAGCAGCTGGAAATTCTAGGTCCATACACTACTCTGTAAATAAAAAAATAAATATTTGAAAGAAAATTAAAGCAAGTGACATTAATAGAAAACTACAAGTCGGCATCCAGAGAGTTAGGAGGAATCAAGCTTGTCTTAAAGGAGACTTAGTGGTCTAGCACAGTGTTTTCAACTTCGGCAACTTTAAGATGTAGCGATTTCAACTCCTAGAATTCCGTCGGTCTAGTTTGTTCCAGGATCTCCTGGTGGTCTTCCATCCAAATATTAACTTGACCTGACCTTGCTTAGTTTGTGTGAGAGCAGGCAGGGTCAGTGATGGAGTGCCACCTGACGCAGCATCACATTGAGACAGGCATATTATTCCAAACCTTCCCATTTGAATTCGTAGGAATGACAAAAAGCGTTGGCGTTGAATTGCATAGAGCGAAGATATTGCGCAAAGCCTCTTTTCGCAGACCTGTGGACTCCCCATATCGGTTGCTCAACGCACCTCTTCCAACACTTGCAACCAACCTGCAATCTGTGGATTGCTCCCTTGTCTATAGAGATTCCCAGTCCTCCAGGTCACATTTGTCCCTAAGATGCTTTTTTCCCCACCAGGCATCTGGAAACCTCCAGGTGACCTCAATGGCTCCCTAAAAGAAGGCACATGACCAGCTGTCTGCAAGGAGTATAAATCCTTCCATTTCCCTTACCATCCAGTCAGATAAAACCCTAGTAAGATCACATCTGGAATACTGCAACCAATTTTGGTCACCATACTACAAAAAAGATGTTGAGACCTTGGAAAAAGTTCAGAGAAGAGCAACTAAAATGATCAAAGGCCTGGAGACTAAAACATATGAAAAATGGCTGCAGGATTTGGGTTTGGTTAGTCTAAAGAAAAGAAGAAACGGGGGACATGATAGCAGTATTCCAGTATTTGAGGGGCTGCCACAAAAAAGAGGGGGTCAAATTATTCCCCAAAACACTAGAGGACAAGACAAGAAACAATGGTTGGAAACTGACCAAAGAGAGAAGCAACTTGGAATTAAGGAGAAACTTCCTGACAGTGAGAACAATGAACCAATGGAACAGCTTGCTTTCAGAAATCATGGGTGCTCCCATCACTGGAGGTTTTTAAGAAGAGACTAGACCAGGGGTAGGCAACCTTGGTTCTTTTATGACTCGTGGACTTCAACTCCCAGAATTCCTGAGCCAGCATGGCTCAGCTTGGAAACTCTCCCTTTCCCCTCAGCATGGCTGGCTCAGGAATTCTGGGAGTTGAAGTCTACAAGTCATAAAAGAGTCAAGGTTGCCTACCCCTGGACTAGACAGTCACTTGTCTGAAATGGTATAGGTTCTCCTGCTTGAGAAGGGGGCTGGACTAGAATACCTCCAAGGTCCCTTCCAGCTCTATTCTACTCTAAAAGACTCTAGAAAGAGTGCAGAAAAGAGTAACTAAGATGATTAGGGGGTTGAAAGCGAAAACATAGGAAGAATGGTTGCAGGAATTGGGTATGTCTAGTTTAAGGAAGAAGGCCAGATCCTGAAGTTGAAACTCAAATACTTTTGCCACCTAATGAGAAGGAAGGACTCACTGGAGAAGGGCCTGATGCTGGGAAAGATTGAGGGCAATAGAAGAAGGGGACGACAGAGAATGAGGTGGCTGGATGGAGTCACTGAAGCAGTAGGCGTGAGCTTAAATGGACTCCAGAAGATGGTAGAGGACAGGAAGGCCTGGAGGAACGTTGTCCATGGGATCGCGATGGGTCGGACACGACTTCGCAACTAACAACAAGAAGTTTAAGGAAAAGAAGGACCAGGGGAGACATGATAACAGTGTCCCAATATTTAAGGGGCTGCCACAGAGAAGAAGGGGGGGGCAACCTATTCTCCAAAGCATTGAAAGGCAGGACGTGAAGTATTAATACCACTTTACAATGCCTTGGTAAGGCCACACTTGGAATACTGCATCCAGTTTTGGTCACCACGATGTAAAAAAAAGACTCTAGAAAGAGTACAGAGAATAACAAAGATGATTAGGCGACTGGAGGCTAAAACATATAAGGAACGGTTGCTGGAATTGGGTATGTCTAGTTTAATAAAGAGAAGGACGAGGGGGGACATGATAGCAGTGTTCCAATATCTCAGGGGCTGCCACAAAGAAGAGAGAGTCAAGCTATTTTCCAAAGCGCCTGAAGGCAGGACAAGAACCAACGGATGGAAACTAATCAAGGAGAGAAGCAACCTAGAATTAAGGAGAAATTTCCTGACAGTTAGAACAATTAACCAATGGAACAACCTGCCTCCAGAAGCGGTGAATGCTCCAACACTGGAAGTTTTTAAGAAGAGACTGGACAGCCATTTGTCCGAAATGGTATAGGGTTTCCTGCCTGAGCAGGGGGTTGGATTAGATGACTTCTAAGGTCCCTTCCAACTTTTTTTTTTTTATTATTATTATTATTATTATTATTATTATTATTATTATTATTATTATTATTATTATTATTATTATTATTATTATTATTATTATTATTATTAGTAGTAGTAGTAGTAGTAGTAGTAGTAGTAGTAGTAGTAGTACTAGTGAAACGCCTTCAAAGAAAAACATATTATTATTATTATTATTATTATTATTATTATATTATTATTATTATTATTATTATCATCATCATCACCATCACCATCACCATCACCACCATCATTATTATTATTATTAGTAGTAGTAGTAGTAGTAGTGAAACGCCTTCAAAGAAAAACAAGGGAGTCCAGTTGCCTTTTGGGGGAAAACCGGCATCTTTGGGAGGTTTTGCTCCCTTGCATCGGGGCGGCCCAAGCGGTGGGTCTTGCACAGCCGCCCAAGCGCCTGGCTAGTAGCCCCGATCCGGCTTCGGTGGCGCTCGCAGCAGCGCGCCCTGCGGCCCCGTCCGCTGCCTCTTTAAGGGGAAATGGTTAAACACCATAGAGAAGGCCTCCTTCCCCCTCGCGGTCGGCAGCGGCGGAAGAGGGGAGCTGAGCTGCCAAAAGCACTTCCTCCGCTCTCTCCCCGTCACCCTGAGCCTGCTTGCTGGTGAGCGGAGATCGGGTGTCTGCACTGAGCGGTCCTTTTGGGGAGGGCTGGTCGGGGGTGGCTGGGTGGGGTGGAGGGAGCAAAGAGGAGGAGGCTCGTTTGCAAAGATGCGGGGAATATCCCCGGGATGCATCTCTGCAAAGCGGTGCAATTCTGGGCCAAGGCAGCTGCAAGCAAGGTTCAGATTAGAGTCTGTTGCAAGAGCTGCGAAATGGGTACACTGATTTTTTATTTTATTATTTTTTTGCAACGGGGGTGGGGAGTTGGCCTAGAAGGCTAGCTATCTCGGCGGGCGGGACTCCCCCTTGGTTTAAGTTGCAAAGGAAGCGAAGAAAAGAAAACAATAGGCTTGGTCCTTTGGTTGCGACGTGCTAAGAAAAGTTGGCAGGAAGGGAGATTAGAAGCGGTTCTCTTGGCACGGATTAAGGATCCTTTCCTTCTCCCCGCTTGCATGCCTTTGTCGTAGGGATTTATAACCTGTATTTTTGTCCTTGACTTCTGTGCCAAGCATAGTTAAGGGATAGAAGTAGATGACCCGACAAGCAGACGGAAGAAAATTTGGAGGCAGTTCCTGAAATTGCTGGAAACCGCCAGGTTGCTTTTAGGTGTAAGATGTGTATCCCTTGTGAACAGGGACCAGTCGTGGGGGGGGGGAGGGAGGGGGAGGAAGACACTTAAAAGACCAACTCTTTTTGGCACTTTTTTTTTTTTTGCAAGCTTTCTCACTATTGCTTAGATTGGAGGATTTTGCATTTTCTGTGGAAGTAATTGATAGTATGTGTCTTAAGGCTATTTTGTTTCTCTCCTGTATGGATCCTGAAGTTTCTATGAGTTTTAGAGGGCTTCAAGTGTTTGCGAAGTGTGTTCCTTTTAAGTTTAGCTGAAATGAAGCTTGCAAAGCACAATTCTAAATTCTTTGGGATTATAAGCATTTGCTTGGCGATCTCCCCAAAATTCTTGCTTCCTTTCCTTGTTCTTTCTCTTTTCTCTCTCTCTCTCTGGTTTTCCTTTGCTGTTAAAATGCATGCACTTGCTTGAAAATAAAATTTTAAAAAAATGCAAAAAAACCCTTAGACACTAAAAATTTAGGACAGTAGCTTCTATAGCACTGTCTTCTTTGCTCAATGACCAGTGAAGTTCTTGCGATTGGTACGAATCCAACATTCTATTTTATTTTTACATTTACCCTGTTGTCTTGTTTGGAGAGGCTGAAGGAACTCTTCTTTTCCTTCCAGAAAGTCCAGTTGCAAAGCATTTTGGATACCAGGGCTAAAGAAATCTTCAGGCTGAGGCCCTGCTATCCAGAGGGGCAGGTTGTCCTCTACATCAGGGCTTTTCAACCAGTGGTACGGGTACCACCTGTGGTACATTGGCATCCGGCAGGTGGTACACGACCATCCTAGAAAAGTGGTAGTGGGGGAGGGGAATGAGCTGAACCGGTGGCAGCACCGCACAAGCCTGAGCGAGAGATGGCTGGAGCTGCAGGGCTGTCAGGGCTCAGCGGAAGCGCCAGGATCAGCGCCAGGCTCCAGCTGGAGCTCAACACTGATCCTGGCGCTTCTGCTGAGCCCAGAAGAACCCCCATCAGCTGGAATGTTGCAGCATCTCCAGGGTCTTGTGATTTACATTCAGATGCTTGGCAACTGATTCATATTTATGACAGTCAGTGTCCCAGGGTCATGTGAAGTGATCAAAACCTGCTGCAACCACCCAGCAGACGGGGGCGAATAAAAACCAAACAACCCCCCACCCCACCCCCACTGCCAATCCTCAACAGAAATGCTCACAACAATGAAAACCTCGGACAGGAGGAAGAGCGCGGGCAGGTGGGCAGGCAGGTGTCTTGCTGGGCTGTGGCTTGGGAGGGGGCACCTTTTTCAGTGCCACTGTAACTTCCAACAGTCACTAAGGGAATTGTTGTAAGTCGAGGACTACCTGTACTTTATCACTTTTTTCCTTTTTTTTTTTTTGGTCATCAAGTTTTTGACACCTTGCTAGGTGACTGGTGGTACTCGGATGTTGCCATATCCTAAAAGTGGCACAATGGGTGAAAAGGTTGAAAAGCCCTGCTCAAGACCCCTGCCCTTTGAGACTTGCTGCATAGGCTCATGGCTGCAGCAGTCCAAAATTCAGGGAAGGATTGACTCTTGGTCTGTTTGTCTTTAACTCTTCTAATCTCTTTATGTTTGCTGATCTTCCCTGAGACAGCTTGATTCGTTTTTTGTTTCCTCTGCTTGCAAAGTGGGGCTGGAGCACAAGAGTGCAAACCCTTTGTATTTTAAGTTCCACAGAAGCTGTGTGGGATAATTTGCATCCTCCATGTAGGAGGTCAGCACCCCCCCCCTCAGAGAAGGAAATATTTTGGGGGATATTAAAAAGGCAGCATATTATATTTCCCCAAAGGATCTTAAAGGCAGAAACTTCTCCCTCTCCCCCAAGCAGAAACGCAGCAGGCCAGCTCTGTAGAAATGGGATTTGATAATCCCATTCAGAAAGACTGAGGCCCCATCCACGAGCAAATTCTACCTGCAGAAGCCCATTCAAGACAGGATCTTTTGAAATCCCTTGGAGCAAGATTTGATAGCTAACAACAGCAGAGTGATAGGATTAGAACCAGCAACCCCTCACCCAAAAATCCAACACAGGACATAGCCATCAGCCCCAGCCCCAGAGAAACAGGACATGATCTTTAAGACATAATAGGATTAACCCACCACCACTAGAATACCAAAAGGGCACACTGAACCTCAGGTCAAAGTTCATGACACAGGAATAGGAAGAACCTCAAATACAAAGCCCAAAGGAGGTATAAAAGCCCACCACTCCCAGCTCCATGTGGTCAGCTGCTCCAGAACCACATTCTGTTGTGGTTCTGCTCTTCAATAAACAAAAACCTTTCAAAAGCAGCCTCCATTTTATTTGTTCCCGGCTTGGACTGGACCCTGATGAAGATTCTTTTTTTTTAGACACCCATCATAAAAAAAAGAGTCCACTTTATCCACTAAAGATGGCTACTTAAGTACAGGCATTCTGTTATTTTTAATAGGTTTTAAGGAGTTAATTAAACGTTCAGTAACTTCCCTTGTGTTCCCTCAGACCATTGTTCCTCAACTTTGGCAACCTTAAGGTGTGTGGACTTCAGCTCCTAGAATTTCCTAGTCAGCAACCAGCCAAACTTCATGTCTATATGCTGGGGAATTCTGGGAGTTGGTCTGCAGATCTTAAAGTTGCCAAAGTTGGGAAATTGTTCCAATTTGTTTCTAACTCCCACTCATGGCACTTCTGCCACTGGTTGAGAACCATTTCTATAGCTCATAAACTGAATTTATCAGCTGTTGTTTCCAGTCTTAAAAACTGGGTATGCCTTTGTATCTGGATTTGGCTCTTCTAGATGGGAGATTTCCAACAGATCTTAGTTGCAGCAATTCCCTTTAAGAATAATCTAAACAGAAGCAGGAAAGAAGACAATCTTATTTGTTAACTGCGTATCCTTTGTAAAGTAGCACACTGGCTTGACTTTGTGCATGTGTTTGCGGAGGATTTTTATTGTTGTTGCTATTTTGAGTTTCTTAAGCTGAGGCAATTGGATTATTTAAGGAAGATTTATTTATTATTTAAGGCCAGTTTGGTCTAGTGGTTAAGCACCAGGCTAGAAATAGAAGACAGCAAGTTCTAGTCCTGCCTCAGGCGTAAAAAACCAGCTGGATGACATCGGGCCAGTCTTTCCCTCTCAAGGCGTAAAAAACCAGCTGGATGACATCGGGCCAGTCTTTCCCTCTCAGCCCAACTTGCCTTACAAGGTTGTTGTTGTGAGGAAAATAGACAGGAAGGAGTTCAGCTGGTCCTCAACTTAACAACCATTGGTTTAGTGACCATTCGAAGTTACAACGGCACTGAAAAAAGTGTTTTTCACAGTTAGGGTGACCGTTGCAGCGTCTCTTTGGTCACATGATCAAAATTTGGATGCTTGAAACTAGCTCATATTTATGACGCTTGCAGTGTCCCGGAGTCATAACACCTTTTGTGACCTTCTGACAAGCAAAGTCAGTGGGGATTCATTTAATAACCAGTTACTAACTTAGTAACTGCAGTAATTCAATTAATAACCGTGACACGAAACATCGTAAAATGGAGCCAAACCAGTGGTGGGATTCAAATATGTGAACAACTGGTTCTCTGTGTGGATGCCGCTTCCGGAAGTCCATTCTGGGTCTGGGCAACAAAAAATTAGTTACCGGTTCTGCCGAAGTGGTGCGAACTGGCTGAATCCCGTCACTGAGCCAAACTCAACAGCTGTCTTGCTTAGCAACAGAAATCTGAGGCTCCATTGTGGCCGTAAGTTGAGGACTACTTGCATTAAGTATGTTCGCCGCCTTGGGTTATTTATAAAAATAATAACGGTGGGATAAAAAAAAAATCTAAAAAAAGATGGAATGGAATATGCAACTATTGGACTGAATAGATGGAAAATGGTGTGTACCTTGGCTGATCTTAAAAAGCTAAGCAGGGCTGGAAGGGAGAGCACTAAGGGGAAAAAAAACAACAGACTAGACTGGAGAATTAAAAAAATGTCTGGGAAATTGGCAGCGCGAAGCCATTTCCAAACTGCTGGCTAAGAAACCTACATGGTTCTGTCTATGAGGTTTCCAGGAGTTGAGATCAATGCAAAGAAGACTTGACTTTTACCTTCCGCTAGGCCAGGGGTAGGCAACCTTGGCTCTTTTATGACTTGTGGACTTCAACTCCCAGAATTCCTGAGCCAGCCATGCTGAGGGGAAAGGGAGAGGTTTCCAAGCTGAGCCATGCTGGCTCAGGAATTCTGGGAGTTGAAGTCCACAAGTCATAAAAGAGCCACGGTGGCCTACCCCTGCACTAGGCACACATATCCTAAAAATAAATGACTGTTTCCAATTTTTTCATATTTAATACTAGAATTTATTGGCCCTATATATCACAGCTAGTCCTCGACTTATGATCACAATTGAGCCCAAAATTTCTCTTGTTAAGCGAGACAGTTAAGTGAATTTCACTCCGTTTTATGATCTTTCTTTTATCCCACTGTTATTATTTTTATAAATAACCCAAGGCGACGAACATACTTAATGCAAGTAGTCCTCAACTTAACGACCACAATGGAGCCCCAGAGTTCTGTTGCTAAGCAAGACAGTTGTTGAGTTTGGCTCCATTTTACGATGTTTCGTGCCACGGTTATTAATTGAATTACTGCAGTTACTAAGTTAGTAACTGGTTATTAAGTGAATCTGGATTCTCCACTGACTTTGCTTGTCCGAAGGTCACAAAAAGTGATATGACTCTGGGACACTGGAAGCGTCATAAATAGGAGCTAGTTCCACGCATCCAAATTTTGATCACGTGACCACAGGGACGCTGCAACGGTCACCCTAAGTGTGAAAAACAGTCACATTTTTCAGTGCTGTTGTAACTTGGGATGGTCACTAAACCAATAGTTGTTAAGTTGAGGACCACCTTTATTAGGGTTCCTTTTATGAAAGAACAATTGAAGTTCAGCCTTCTGTTGATTCGCAGCTTGGCCTCGGGGAGACTTTTTTTTTTTAAAGGAGGGGTATTGGGCTACTAAATCTTGCTAACTTGGAAGATAGTGTGTTGAAGGGAGGGGAGAGGTTGGGGTAAAGCAGGGGGTCCCCAACCTTGGCAACTTTTAAACCTGTGGACTTCAACTCCCAGAATTCCCCAGCCAGCCTGAGGTAAAGGGAAAGAATAAAATAGAATTAGATTAAGAAAATGCATGTAGCCCAAGTCCCAGGACTAATAGGGATGCTGCAAGGGTCGTTAATGTGAAAAAATGGTCATAAGTCACTGTTTTCAGTGCCGCTGTTACTTCAAATGTTACTGCTTCAAATGGTTGTAAGTCAAGAACTATCTGCAAATGTACTAATCGTTGCATTTTCATCTGCACGTCGCAGGAGTTTTCAAAATTTGCAACCCCGCAAAGAGCAAGGATTGCTGTTGCTCCCACTTTGCCTTCACAAACCTGCCTTGTGTTTTTTTCCCCAGATGTCAACTTTTCTAAGTTGTTTCTCACCATGTCTGGACCCACCTTTAGTGAGTTTCTGTCTGGAGGGGTTATGTTCTTGTGACGTCAAGAGATGCTACATACAGAGGTAGACATTTGACAACATTTCCAAACTTCATGTAACTCTGTGTGGATTCTTCCACTGAGAAACCTCTGCAGGGGAACTAAAAGGAAGAGACCCCCCCTGATGAAAGACCCCATTGAGGATTTGTAGACTGCATTAACTAGAAAGAGGGCCGAGTAAATATCTACAGACCCCTCGCATCATGGACATAATCTATTTCAATTTCTCCCTTCAGGCTGCTGCTATAGAGCATTGCATGCCAGAACTACTAGATACAAAGATAGTTCCCCCCCCCCCCCCATGCCATCATTCTGCTGAACATTTAATTCCCACAGCACCGTCTCATTTCTCATCCTCTCATCTTCTCCTATTGGTTTCTTATGATTTATGAATTGTTGTTTATTATGATCTATGATCTATTACTTGCTGTTTATATGTACACTATGAGCTTATGCACTGGAGACAAATTCCTTGCGTGTCCCCATCACACTTGGCCAATAAAGAATTCTATGATTCTAAGAAGACCTTATCCCCTTGATGAATGTTAGATGAATGGCTCCGTTTTGCACCTTTTTAATGAGAGGTCTTTGTATTGTTTTGCCATGTTTTATTTTCATTTTGGAAGCTGCTTTGAGATTACAGTTTTCAAGGGAAGCACTATGGAAATGCATTAAATAAATAATAAAACCAAGTCCCTCTTTTCCTGCACCCACCCAGATTTTCTTGCAGCTGTATAGTAGGAAGAAAACCCATGCAGACTTTTAGTTTTCTATTCTGGCTGATCTCCTCTCAAGAGCACAGACCAATTGTATTTTTCAGTCTTCTTGCTAAGTTTCAAGTTCACCATTTTGCTTTTGTGTTTCCAGTTCCTCTAGAAATTGCTTCTTGGCCAGGATCTCAGAAGAAAGGAACAAAGTAGACTTGACTAATCCTGGAAGTTTGGAAGCAGAAGAATCCCTAAGAATCCCCTATGCAGGTGGGAAGGAAAGAGACTTGGTGGTGTGTGTGTATGTGTGTGTGTGTGATATCTTGAAATAAAGCTGGAAGAGATTGCAACAGAAGATGAGAAAGAGCTGAATCTGGGATGAGAGAGAGTAGCTTCAGTCTATTAAAATGAGACACAAGCACTGAGTTGGGTGTTTTATGTAGCCTTGAAAGTCTGGTCCTTCAAGAGCAGTGGATCCAAACACAATTTGGTTTTGGATATCTAGTTAGTGGTCACTCTAACATGGCTGTCCAACCCTGACTACTTTAAGACTTGTGGACTTCAACTCCCAGAATTCCCTAGCCAGCCATATTGGCTGGGGAATTCTGGGAGTTGAAGTCCACAAGTCTTAACAGTGTCAGAGTTGGACACCCCTGCTTTAACACAATATCAGAATACAGAGGCAACTTTGGGGAGTCAGAGCACATTTAGAATTTTAAGTGTGTGGATGGTGGCTACCGAAAGACAATGGTTGCTGTGGAAGTTTTTACCTGTTCATAAAATGGCCACCCCGATTGTCACCGTAAGATGTAAGGTTCCTATTTACCAAAAGGTGGAGTAGTCCTGGATATTTTCTATCCTATAATAGGGCATTTCTGTAAATGAATCTGATGATCAAGTCCGGCGATTTACCCGGCAATATACCAGTTTCATATTTTATTTTCTAAAAATTAAAATCGTCTTTTAAAAAATGCAGGAGAGATGACAGGGAATCATATGGATATTGAAGGAAGTGTTTGGATACCAACTGGCTCTGCCTTTGTCCTCTCCTGCCTTGTAAGTGTTCAGACCAGTGTTTCTCAAATTTGGCGGCATGAAGATATGTGGGTTTTAACTCCCACAACTGCCTGGGAATTCTGGGAATTGAAGTCCACATCTTTTCAAGTTGCCAAGGTTGTGAAACTCTGATTTAGAAGAATCATTCTATTGGTCTAGAACAGAGGTGGGGAACCATGGCCCCTTTATGACTTGTGGACTTCAACTCCCAGAAGTCCTGAGCCAGCATGGCTGCTCAGGAATTCTGGGAGTTGAAGTCCATAAGTCATAAAAGAGCTATAGTTTCCTACCCCTGATCTAGAAGGACTAATACCCAATAGTTGGGTATCTAGATTACTTGAGCAAATTATGACATGTGCCATGATGTCATTTTGCAAAGGACATACCTCATGTACTAGCTTCATCATGACACAATTACAAAATCTGTATCCTTTGTGAAATGACACCATGGCACCGGTCATTCTCCTGTTATCATTATGGCTTTTTATAGATATTGCTGAACTGGTAGCTTGACTATTCAAGGCAGAGTTTTCTGCTATAGAAAGTCCTCACCCTGACATCATATTAGTGGGAGAACAGAGTCAACTTGTCTTCCAGATGACGCAAAGGCGGACATGGAAAAGTTAGACATTCCTCAGTGTTGAATTTGTTGAAACTGCTCTTTTTTTCTGATTTTTCTCTGGTCTTGTCTTTCCGTTTCCGCAGGCGGTGGATTATAGCATTGCCCCCGAAAGAGGAGGGAGATTGTGCTGTGCGTTTAGCCTAGCAGCCACATGGAACAGGACGACGCGCCTGCAGTCGATGTAGCCCCTCTGTCCCGAGGGAAGGGAGAGCGCCCTTACCCCTGCAGCGAATGTGGGAAGGCATTCAGCCAGTGGTCCAAACTAGTGCGCCACAGGCGTATCCACACAGGCGAGCGTCCCAACACATGTACAGACTGCGGAAAGTCCTTTACTCAGAGCTCCCACCTGGTTCAGCACCGACGGACGCACACCGGCGAAAAGCCTTACGTCTGCCAGGACTGTGGCAAGGCCTTTTCCTGGAGCTCCAACCTGGCCCAGCATCAGCGCACCCACACCGGGGAGAAGCCGTACGTCTGCCGGGAATGCGGCAAGGCGTTCTCGCAGAGCACCAACCTCATCAAGCATCAACGCAGCCACACCGGCGAGAAGCCCTACCGTTGTCCCGAGTGCCCCAAAAGCTTCTACCGCTCCTCCGATCTCATTCAACACCAGATCACGCACACCGGTGAACGCCCCTTCAAGTGTGAAGAGTGCGGGAAAGGATTCACCCAGAGCGCCAATCTGGTCAAACATCGCAAGATCCACGCCGGAGAGAAACCTTTCCGTTGCAACGACTGCGGCAAGACCTTCATCCAGAGCTCGGAGCTTATCCAGCACCAGCGGACCCACTCGGGGGAGAAGCCCTACCAGTGCCAGGAATGCGGCAAACGCTTTGGCCACGGTGCCACCCTGGTCAAGCACCAGCGGCTTCACATGGGGGTGGAGCCCTATCGCTGTGCAGACTGTGGGAAAACCTTTGGACTCAGCTCTGCACTGGAGCGCCACCGGCGGTGCCACAGCGAAAGCCGCCCATATGCTTGCGGGGAATGCGGTCAGAGTTTCTCCTTAGCCTCCAATCTTACGTTGCACTCTCGTATACACCGGGGCGAGAAGCCCTATCGCTGTGCCGATTGCGGGAAGTGCTTTGGCATGAGCTCCACCCTCATCCGCCACCAGCGCATCCACACGGGGGAGAAGCCGTACGCGTGTTTGGACTGTGGGAAGGCCTTTGTCCGCAGCTCGCACCTCACCCAGCACCGCCGAACGCACACAGGCGAGCGGCCGTACCATTGCGAGGAATGCGGCCGGCGTTTCTCCCAAAGCTCCAACCTCATCACCCACCAGCGCATCCACATGGAGGAACGGCCCCACGTGTGCCATGGCTGCGGGCAGCGCTTTGCCCTGGAGGAGGAACTGCAGCGCCACCAGCAGGAAGAGAGTGGGAAGTGCAAGGAGAAAAGAGATGCCAAAGAACCAGACAGCAGTGTTTCCCCCGTGGAGGACTTGTATGTCAGCAGCTCTGAGGAGGATGCGCACATGCAAACACTTTCTCAGGACAGCAGCGCAACGTGCGCCACATGCCGTCTGGATTGCAAAGATGCTGGAGGAGTGGAGCAGCATCAGAGCCGCCATGCTGTTCACCTTTGTAATATTTGCGGGCAGAGCTTCCAAGATGCGGAAGTGTTAGCGCAGCACGAAGAGAGCCACACTTCTTACATCTGCACCGAGTGTGGGAGGAGCTTTGAGGATGCTGGAACCTTGGCTTGCCATCAGGAGGACCACGAATCTTGGATATGTGGCACATGTGGGCAGGAGTGCAGGGACCGTGTGGCTCTGGTTGAGCATGAAGAAGCCCATTCGCTGGCAATCAGTAGGGCGTGTAGGGCAAAATTGGTCGACCGCAAGAGGGATGGGCAGCATGAAAGAAGCAGGAAGGGCAAGGAAAATGTGAAACGTTCATTGGTCCAAGGATCCCTCAAAGCCTTGCCATGCATCAATTCCAAGGTTGCAGGGAATCTTCCCATGGAACCAGAGGAAGCACAGGGAGCTTGGGTCCGTCTTGAATGTGGAAAAAGCTGCAAGGACATTTCAATCCTAGGGAGTCATCAGCAGAGTCACAGGGGACCTCTTGTCTGCTCTGAACATGGGCATGGTGAGCTCACCCCCAGGCAGGGGAAATTGTACCAGTGTTCTGAGTGTGAGCAGGATTTTGGAGATCTGTTGGCCCTGACTTGCCACCAGAGGGAGCAGAAGTGTGGGAAGCTGGATCAGTGTGTGGAGTGTGGTCAGGCCTTGGGGGACACCTCAGCCCAGACGCTCCACCAGGAGAGGCAGCTGGGGGACAAAGCACACGAGTGTCTTCAACCCAAAGAAACTTCTAGTCCTGAATTAGATGTCGCTGTGCGTCAGAAGAATTGGACTGAGGAGTCTTCTGATGCAGCTCTTACTGAGCCTCAGGAAGTCTTCCCAGAAGAAGAGACTTCCAAAGGAAGTGCTCTCTCTAGGGTCAATCAGGGAAAACCACTGGAAGGTCAGCTGTTCTGTGGCTCCTCAGGAACCAACCAGGATGACAACACTTCCAACAACAAACCTCAGAGAATCCCCATGGGACCTTCTGGTGGGCTGCTAGAGAGCCATTCATCTCCTTCCTTACAAGAAGACGAGTCCTGCTTGAAGCCACAGGAGGGCTGTAGATCCAAGAGTCCCTTAGATGTTTCTTCTTTCAAAGAAAGCTCTATCCATGCTCGGATCCCTCAAAGGACTAGCCTCCTAGACAAGTCTTCTCCGGTATCCACAGAAATGACCGCCCTCATCCAGCAGCTGAGCACCAAACCCTACAAGTGTCATGAGTGCGAGCAGAGTTTTGCCACTGCGGCCGAGTTGTCTCATCACCAGGTCGGCCACGTGAAGGAATGTTTGCTGAAGGGCCCTGAATGTGGGCAGGGCTTCCCAGAAAGGTGGGCTCTGATCCAGCACCAGATGGACCACACGGTGGAGAAAGACAGAGGGGCCCATAATCCACCATCCCCAAAACAGAATTGTAGCAAAGACAGGGAGAACCCACAACTTGGGGAGAATTTCACAGGGATCTCAGCTATCCTTTTGCAGAGAGGGAACTATATCTCTGAAAGGAGCACGTTGCTACGACCCAAAGACCCTGGAGTGGATGGGGAGCAAACCTTGGCTGATGCCTTAGAGACCACAGAATCCTACTTCAATCTTGACTTGGGTAAATCTCCCTGCTCTGGGGGTGTGTTTGCCCAGCACCACATACGACCAGATAAAGGCAGGTACTTTGTGCGTTCTGAGCCCAGGAAGATTTCCAGAAACAGTTCGCTTTTGCTGCATCATCTCCAGAACCACACGGTGGAGAAACCTTGATGCTCTAGAATGGCAGGTCATGTCATGTCAATGGCAGGACTTGTAGTATTGGCCATGTTGATGCTTTCCTTCCTGGTGGGTGCACAGGGCCTATTGAGGGGTGGGCCCTTTGATGCAATTGTGGTTTTTGAAGTCTGCCAATCAGAGGAGAGTTGCCAGCTAGGAACTACGGGAGTCATAGCCCCAGATTGGAGAAGGTCGCTTCTGAAGGAGATAAGACACAGACATTACTCTGTGGGTGGGGTGTGGGGATGAAACAGACAGAAAGAGAATATGTTGTTTGGCAGATGTGCAAGATGAGAAACCTTACAGTACTTCTCTATCCACAAAACAGAGCAAATTGTCCCGTCCAAATATTGTTCCTTCCTTCCTTCCTTCCTTCCTTCCTTCCTTCCTTCCTTCCTTCCTTCCTTCCTTCCTTCCTTCCTTCCTCCCTCCCTCCCTCCCTCCCTCCCTCTTTCTTTCTTTCTTTCTTTCTTTCTTTCTTTCTTTCTTTCTTTCTTTCTTTCTTTCTTTCTTTCCAAGGCAAAAAACCTCAAGAACGATGTGAACTGAAATTTCTGTCATCTAATTGGTGAATGGCAGCTGAAATGACTTGAATTGTGATTCGTGATCAGTTTAGATCAGTGTTTTTTTTGAACTTGGGAACTTTAAGGTGTGTGGATTTCAACTCACAGAATTAAATCCTGGGAGTTGAAGTCCATGAAAACCCTGGTATGGGGGTGTGAAAAAAATTAATAGAAAAGGAAAATGAGTTTTTTTTTTTCAGAATCCATCTCTTTCTCTGGCATATTGTAGCGCTTCCCAGAAAAACCTACCCCACTGCAAACAGATTTTTCTGAAAATCATGAAGAAAGACTTTTTGATCAAGTGGAAATTCTTCTTTCTTACCAAATGGTGGCTTTGCTGTCATTGGTGAGCTTCTGAATTTCCCTTGGCTTATTCTGCATCCTGCATTGACCAGGTTTTTTTTATTGCACATCTGATGGCAATTTAGAGATTTCCACTTGCAGCCTTCCTCCAACAAAGATTGTGTTGCTACTCCCACGCTACCAGATAGTATCCTTGAATGAGCATGCTCAGATGCTGCATCATCTAGGCCAGACATGTCAAACATGCGACGTCACATGATGTCGCATGCCAGCAATGGGTTGGGCGTGGCTTCCGTGTGATGCGTCCAGCCGCGGGCTGGCAGTTTAACACCCCTGATCTAGGCAGATGGGCAGTATATAAATTTAATAAGTAAATACATCTACACGATAGATTTCTGTTCCTTGGAATAAAACCTTATGTGGCAAAAGATTTTGAATGTTTGCTGAAAGGGGTAGCTCTAGGCAGCATTTAAGATTTATCTCCTTGATGAAGTTCTGAATATTTCAGTCTTTCTATTTTGCTAGTCTCATATTGTAGAGATGATAATCCAATAAATGATGGTTGGCTTGGCCCAGACAATTGCAAAGATTTGGCTGTCTCCCTTGGATCCAAGTGTACAGCAGTCAGAATTTGTAATTACAAGTTGATGAACATAGTGGGTCTTTAAAAAAATAATAACGCTGGTATAGTCATTCTGATCACAGGAAGCATTGCCAATGTTAGGAGTTTTTTTTTAAATTTTCCAGAAAGGGGTGAGTGATCTTGGACGAACATTGATTTCAGCCCAAGAGAACTTGATAAATCTGGATACGAGTTTCAGACTTTAGATCCTCCAAAGTCGACTTGGCTTTTTATTTTTTAAAGCAGTGTTTCTCACTCTTGGCAACTTCGAAGATGTGTGAACTTCAACTCCCAGAATTCCCCAGCCACCTTGCGGCCAGGGGAATTATGGGAAATGAACACACATGTTCATGCTATCAAGGTTGAGGAACACGGTTTTAAAGGAAAAAAATAAGTCTGTGGAATTAAAACAGATGAGCTGAAATTTTAGGAGAGATGTCTGCTATGCTGGTTTTGTAGGTTTTTCTGTAACTTGAGAATTTTTTGGTCATGAGATTGGATGGCTAGTTTTTAGCTTTTCAAGTCATGTGTTCATGTTTCTTTCTCCATCTTCTGAATTCTCATCGTAGTTTTTCATTTTTGTTAAATTTATAATAGAATGCTATGGTCTTATGAAAACATTTTAGATTAAACAGCCATTGGTTCTTTAATTTACCAATCTCCAGCAAGCGCTGTAGAGCATAGCAAGAACTATAGAACAACTGTAAATCAATCTATTTATAGAGAAACCTTTTGAAACAATAATCATAACAAGGGCTTCAGTTGTTCAATTTAGACTAATACAAATTTTCTAACCTTCAAATTATTTTTCATAATGGTAAATCCTCTTCATAACATCTAGTCATACATAATTTTTATTTTAAATTAATGATCTCAAATTATGGGACTACTTCCATTTCATACCTCTTAACAATTCAGCTGGTTTAGCTCCACTTTTTAAGGAAAAAAACAGATAAATTGGCTGCTTCTTCTGAAGGAGCTGCTGTTAGTGACACTCCGGGCCACAGGATTAATGTTTTAACCCAAAGTATAATAATATCCAATGCTTCCTTTTAGCTATAGCAATTTGTTTTTTTAGAGTATTTATGATTTTGATACACTATGTTAACTTCTAGGAACTCAAGTGGCCTACATGAGAATCTTCCTTTATTTTAGGCTCACAAGAATCACCCTGTGAGATAGGCTGGACTAAAAGAGAGCGAGTGGCTCAAAATTTCCATGGTTGAGGCTGGATGTGAAACTGGCTTTTCCTGATCCTATCCAAGGCTGGAGAATGCCAGAATCCAGGAACATTCCTTCATCCATCAACAGGAACATTAAATCTAAGCATGGAGAGGCTCGCAGTTGGTTAAGGTTGGACAAAAGTGTACAGGTTGAACTGAGAAGGTATCTCAGATAGCAAAGGGCATGAAGAAAGTCTCCCAAACTTTGTGGCCTCCATGCGAAACACCATCCTAAGGAGGTCAAGGGAACCAAAGAGCCAGAGTGGGCTAGTGGTTAAAGTGCAGGCCTAGAAATAGGAGACTGAGTTCTAATCCTACCTTAGGCACAAAAGCTGGCTGGATGACTGGGCCAATCGGCAGAAGATTATGTGTTCTAGTCCCGCCTTCGACATGAAAGCCAGCTGAGAGACTTTGGGCCAATCGGTAAGGAACTGAGTTCTAGTCATGCCTTAGGCATGAAAGTTAGCTGAGTAACTTTGGGCCAATCAGCAGGAGACTGTGAGTTCTAGTCCCACCTTAGGCATGATAACGGACTGCATGACATTGGGCCAGTCACACACTCTTAGCCCAATTCACCTCACAAGGTTGTTGTGGGGAAAATGGGAGGAAGGAGTATTAAATACATTCACCACCTTGAGTTGCTTATAAAGTAATAAAGGCAGGATAAAAATCAAATAAAACCTCAAGCTATTCTTGCTTTGAACACAACCCCCTGCCCCCCAGGAAGCCAAATAGCAGATAAAGGTGTAAAAGGGGAAAAAAACCTTAAGTGTTACCTTGTCTGACTATCTGGATCGTCTATGCAGTTTTGTTGAAGCAGTGGGGAAGTGTTCCATTGTGACAACTTCAAAAGTGCTTTTTGGGTGTATGTCCTTATACAGGGGTAGTCAACCTTGGCTCTTTTATGACTCATGGACTTCAATTCCCAGAATTCCTGAGCCAGCTTAGCTGGCTCAGGAATTCTGGGAGTTGAAGTCCACGAGTCATAAAAGAGCCAAGGTTGACTACCCCTGTGGACCTTATAGTTCTGGATTTCTGGGTCTGTTCTTCCATCTATGTTTCAGACACTTCTATTCAGCGTAGTTTCTCCTGCTCTGCCTGGTGCTGCTGTAATGATGTACTAATTCAATTTGAATTTTGCTATCTTCTCCATTACCTCCCTCCTTCCTCTCCCCTCTAATTTTTTTTTCAGGTCTTCTTCACTGAAAACTCGATTTCTCCCTTTAATTTGCAAAACTGTATGTTTACTCAGAAGCAAGTTCCATTGTGTTCAGCAAGGTTTCCTCTTTATAAGCATGTGCAAAATGATTACTTTTAGCACTTGTCTTTTGTAACTCAGGGCTAACATTTTATTTTCCTCAAATCTCCACCAGTCCAGTATCAATAAATAAAAACCCCTTTCTTCAGCATCCAAGTGATAACTGTTGGAGATTTTTCCATATAAATATGATTCAAGTTCTTGGAGGACCTATAATATTGGGTTTTTTTTCTCACAGTCCTCCGGTTTCTATTTAATGAATTGGTTTCCCATCAAGTTTTCATTGTAAAACTAAGAATGATGAAACCTGGAACTAATACAAACTGAAAACTGATTAATTCAATTGTTTTGTCTTGATTTGTTGTTATTATATATACAAAAATATGAAATCGTGGCTGTCAGTTCTTTAGCTGGTGTTTGCCTTCACGTGCATTGAATTCTTCCCCTATTGGCATAATATATGTTCTCATCGAAGCAGGATTGCATTTTGCAATTTACAAATGGACATTTTGTCAATGATAGTTTTTTATAAAATTTTATCCAAGGTATTTTGGTATGGCACCCTGTATGCCAATAACCACTGGACCACCACATCTGATTTATTCCATAATCTTTCAACTTTGATATATTTGGGATTTTATGGTTGATCGCACAATCAACCAGATGTTTAGACTGGATTTGGTACTTTTATCCCTCTATCCATCCTTCCCAATTATAATTGTTTCTATGAAAAGAAAATCTATTGAAACCAATAAAATTTAGGTCACTGGGCACTTAATCATATGTTTTTAAACTATAGATGGCTGCCAAAGAATTTAATAGATAAAATAGCAATTTAGCATTATAAGCAAGAACAATGGGTCTACATTTAAAAAATCCGTTAATATTAAGCTGTGGATCAAATATTTGTCCCTAAGACGTAAGAAATATCCAGGCATGTTTCTTACAAATTGAGGATAAAATGATGCCTGCTTGCAACCAAAACACACAAGTGATTTCTTTGTGGAATTATAAAGCTTGAGATCATCTAGTCCAACCTCTGCTTAAGAAAGGAATCCTAACTAAAACATCCCAGACATGGTTTTCCAGCTTCCATCTGGACTCATCCAATAAATAGAAGGCCACCATTTCTCCAGAGGATTGGTTCTACTACCACAATTACTTTTATTGTTTTCTGACATTGAGCTGGAATCTACCTTCCTATAACTTCAATATTCCATATCCTGTACTCTGAAAAAATGCACAATAAGCCTTGATTATCTCCAGTATTACATTCTGTCAGCCACGGAAAATAATTCCTTTAAACGGTGCTGTACTCAATGGGTGAAAATTGTTAATTCCTGGTTAGCTTTTCTTTTTGTTGTGCGTGTAACAAAGGAATAAATTCATAGTGATAGATAATACAGTTGCTGTCAGCCAGCTCAGAAGATTTCAAGACAACAGACATACTTAACACTAAGAGGAAAAGGTATGTTTTATTTGGGACTTGCCAAAGGGACCTGCATAGGCCCGACACTCAATTCTAGAGTTTGTGGGTGAATATTATCAGCCCAAGTGTTTATATAAAAGTTAGGCATTCTAAGACTATGGAATAAGTCCTGTCCAGAATCATTATTGAAATAAACAGGCATAGAAATTGTCTAAAGAAATAAAGAACTCTCTTACAATAGCTGTTTACAAAACAGTCATCTACTAGTAGCTTTTTTTCACATAGGGCAGGGTGTCCAACCTTGGCAGCTTTAAGACTTGTGGACTTCAATTCTCAGAATTTGAAATATGAGAGTGGGAGAAAAGGTTTTCCTGAAAGGGATGAAATACTAAATAGTCCTTGACTTAAAACAATTTGTTTAGCGACCATTTAAAGTTAACTTGCTGAAAAAAGTGGGTTATGACCGGTCAATGGGGGATCCTGGATTCGTTTAATGGCCAGATAATTCACGTAGCAACTTCAGTGATTCACTTAACTGGCAGATAGGTCATAAAATCGGGTGATTCATTCAACCATCAGCCTTGCTTAGAAATGGAAATTATGGTCGTAAGTCGAGGACTGCCTGAAATTGAATTAGGCTCCAGTGAAGTCAAGCCTTTTTCCCACTTAACATTTTCTAAGAGTGGTGAATTTGGTTTCATTGTGTCTTTTGACCTCGATCAACAATGCAATTAAATCATTTTGGACATTTTACAGAGGGGAAGGAATTTAAAAGACAATAAATTTCACGCACATTATTTTAGGAGCCCTTCTCCTAAATCCTGACTGGATTTATCAGCATTTTGGATTCTCCAAAGAATATTTCATCTTTCTTGAAGAAAGTTCATTAGAACTCACCTCTGTTCAGATAGAATTGATCACCATTGATGCAGGTTCATGGAATTGCCCTATAGATTAGTGGAGGGATGATTTGTCTTTAGTGCTAATTCTAGCTCAACTCTCTTAAGATGGCACATGGTTTGATCACATTTCCCGTATCACTTTTATGAAGCAGCACAGTGGGGTGCTGTGCCTAATGTTACCGTGAGCCATGGTGTATTTAGCTAGAATAATTATTTGCTGAACAAGCACAATGGGCTCCAAGCACACCTCACACCCAGCTTTCAAACTGCAGTGGTTTTGTTCCTACAGCCAACTAAACCAGATCCCAACAGAATCATGTTATGCTGCAGTGTAATGTCTGAAATCAGCCAGCCTTATCTCCTTTAGATAATTCAAAAGTGTTTTTTGCATATATGGGAAGACTGACACTACATGAAAAATCTGGAAAGATATTTACTTATTCTATTCAAGCCAAATCTTCAATAATCTGGTGTCCTTTTAATGTACTCACAAGTCCAATAATATCTGGTATTCTATGGTATTGATGAGGGGGATGCCTCAGAAGATCACCTTGGTGGTTTCCAGTATGAAAAAGGGTATGAGTTTGGCATCAAATTCCTTTCCACGCAGGACGTGAGATTTAGCTTAAGTTGTATGTGAAGTATACGTAATTATGTGGACATCTATTAATTATATGTAGCTTATGTTAGACACACACATAAAAATCGATTTTATTTGGCTAAAAAATAGAAATAACAAAAACAAAAAAAGAACAGCAAAAATATAAGGACTTTCCCGACGTGCTTCTGTAAGAGTTTCAATAAATAAAGGATGAGCCTATTTCATTGTAATCATCTATAACTTAAATCTGCAGGCAACTCATTCATAAATCACTGCATCTATTTGGTCTTCAGTCTACTGAATAGCTGAGGCTATATATTTCTCTTTCCAACTCTGAAGGAGCCGGGTGGAGAATTGTGCCTCCGATTCGTCCCGCGAGGCGTTCACTTCGCAGCAATCCACAACAATAGCAGGCTGAAGGGCAACAGGTGAAGCTCCCGCCCTCCGCGTAAGCAAGGCGAAAACGCTACAGAATGGCTCCACTCGTATTTTAATATTATTTTATTCCCTCTCTCATTGGTTCCCTTGCGGTTTTTTTTCCCTCCGCGCTCCCCGATTGGCTGTTCTGAAGCGGGCGGGGGTGGGGCGTCTCGTTTCGTTCAAGAAAGGTACCGACGCCGGAGCAATCTCGGAGCGCCTTTTGCCCTCGTGGCCACGCCCGCCTGCATTTTGATTGGCCGAGGAGCAGCCGGAGCCGTAACATCCGGGCACCCTTGATCAGCCGGGCGAGCCATCACCGGGGAGTAGCGGACCGGAGAAGGAACCGCCCCTGTTGTCCACCTCCTCGGACCTTCGGCGCCTCATCTCGCGTCTTGGCAGGTGGGGGGGACCTTCTTTCTCCCGCGCGTTCCTTCCTTCCTTCCTCGTTAGGCAGAGACGGTTCCAGCTGGTAGGAGGTTGGCCAGGGATAGGATTTCTCCTTGCATTGCAGCCTGTCCAGCTCATCCTTCAGCCCTCTGCCCCCTCCCCATGAGATCCCCTCCTTCTTGTTCTCCTCCCCATCCCCGCTTTCCTCCACTGGGTGCGCCGGACACATTCAGCTTGGCCACTCAACCCCAGCCCTGCCCCATAAGCGCCCCAATTGCTGTCATTGTCCGAGAGGTCAACATGGGTTGGGTCTCCCTTCGTTCTTTGTCCCGTTGGACGGAGGGAATGTGGCTGACCCGAAGTCGCTCAGGGAGTTTTTAATGGCTCAGGGTGGATTTGAACCTGCGGTTCCCCAGTGCCTTAACTACCATATCCAAGTGATTCCCTTCCTACGAAAGACTCGGTTTTCCTTTCCTGCTCCATAAAATTGGCTAGTGACACCTTCCCTTTTTTCTCCAAATCCAGCCCAGTTTACTTCTTAATCTCAATTTGTCCTGGGAACTGATGGGGAGGAGGAATTATTTTTTTTCCTCCTTTCTGAAATCTCTGTGACAATCGTGTTTTGATTGGTAGGAGGATAACTTCTCCATGCTTCCCTCCCCCGCCACCCCATCCCATCCCATAATAGATTGTTCTCAATTTCAGGCTGGCAGATTAAACTGTCACCCTGCCCTATTTCATTTTCCCAGTCAGAGGGATTTAAGCTGAAGGCTACCCGCTGCTGAGTTCGTTGCTCTCCTGTTCCTAAATTAAAAAGGAACTTTTCTTTCACCTTCTATTCTCAAGCTTTGTATCCATCTTTCTTTTTTTCAGTACTTTATAAAAAGTACTTTTATTTCAAGATGCTAAGTAGGTTGAACTATCTTGCAAGTAACTTGAGTTTGTCTCAAATGATTTGCACAGCCACTTTTGTGCAAGATGGTTGTTATCTGCTCTTAATTGTATTCTCTCCTTTTGCGCTTTATTTCTGACTTCTCACTACAATCTGCATAGCTACGGTAGCTAATTGAGGTCAGTTACAGAGGGGCAGGGGAGAAGCAATGCACTACAATTATATGTTTTGTATATTGATATAACTCACTCATATTTTTCCTGTCATCCTGCCCATCATTCCAAAATATGGAGTTCTAAAGCCTATTAAATATTATAGTCAGTGAATATTTCAGCAGAAATTAGTCTGAGATTTGAAATGCTGTAGTGAATACAAGTACTTTCAGCTTGTGCCTAAATTGTAACAAAGTTGGCACATATTTAAAAAGTGGTATGTCTTGAAGCCCATCTATAATCACTGAGGACTCAGAAATGGAGAATAGTATTCCAGGATAAAAATGTTTAGTAATAGATTTTGAAACCCCAAACAAATTAAAACAACATGAACAAAGAGCTTATCCAAAGAATGGATAAGGCTTTTTTTGTGTGTGTCTTCAAGTCACTTTTGACTCCTGGCAACTGCCTGGATTAGTTTCTTCCATTTTTTTGGTAAGATCTTTGGAAATTGATTTGCCCTTTCCTTCTGCTAGAATTGAGAGGGAGTGACTGGCCCAGAGTCACTCACCAGCTTTGGGTCTAAAGTGGGGCTAGAACTCAAGGTCTTCTGGTTTCTGGTCTGTTGCCTTAACCACCTTAACTAAACTGGTTCTCTGGTAAGCTATATGTGCCTCTAGCTGGCCCTAATTCATTCACTGTTCATCAACTGCTAAACTCTACTGATATTTTGGGTTATCTTAAACAGCCTGAGTGCCACACAGTGTGAAGGCTTGGCTTCTGTGTCCACCTGCTACATTTCCTGTAACAAAAAAGAGAATAGGAAGCTGGGCATTGGACTGTAACCTCATAATTCACGTTTGTCTCTTTATGTGTATTTGTGTGTTTGGGGATGTGACAGACCATGGCTGAACCCCCAGTGGAAGATGAGGGCGAGGAAGCAGCTGAGAGTCAACCCAAGCAGGAATCCACCCATCAGGCCACAGTGGCAGCGAAGAACTTAGCCATTTTGAAGGCCCGGTCATTTGACGTCACCTTTGAAGTGGGAGATGAGTATGAAGTCATTGAAACAATTGGCACCGGAGCTTATGGTGTGGTGAGCTCAGCACGGCGCAAAGACACAGGTGTGTTGAGTCAGAGAGCCTCACCCTGCTCTCTGCTGAGTGGCTGTTGAGATTCTTATGTGGTTTTCTCTCCTGCATAGAGGCGGGGCATAGAGGAATTCTCCTTGACTAGCAGTGTGTATCAGTAGTATATTTCCTGCTGTTTTCTGCTTGGTGTTTTCTGCAAAGTTTGGGTTTAGTACCCTGAAATATTAATGCATATGGGAAGTCCTCATTTAGCTACTGTCTCGTACAGCCATTGCCTTGTATTTATGATTGTGATGAAAAAGTAACAATGCAGCCAAGCTTCGCCCTTACGATCGCCATAGGTTTGGAAAACTGAATTGAGATCATATCATAAGCCCAGTTGTGGTTTCACTTAACTGCTTTGCTTAATGATGAATTGCTGATTCTGGGGCTACGACAATTTGCTGCAGCCATCACTTTTTAAGGTCTATGCTGCTGGGTATGCATCTTATCAATATACTGCCGGGCTCACACATTTTCTGTTAAGACTGAATCCTTAAGTATGTTTTTGCCTATGCCAGGGGTAGGCAACCTTGGCTCTTTTATGACTCGTGGACTTCAACTCCCAGAATTCCTGATCCAGCCATGCTGAGGGGAAAGGGAGAGGTTTCCAAGCTGAGCCATGCTGGCTCAGGAATTCTGGGAGTTGGAGTCCACGAGTCATAAAAGAGCCAAGGTTGCCTACCTCTGGCCTATGCCATGTTCAAACTCAGTGCCTGGATCTAAACCAGACTTTCTTGACTATCTGCCTTCCATCTCTTTTGGGACTACAGCTTCAAAATTCTTCCATCATGCTGGCTGGGAATTTTAGGAAATATAATTCTAAAGCAGGGGTCTTCAAACTTGGTCCTTTTATGACTTGTGGACTTCAACTCCCAGAATTCCTCAGCCAGGCATGTCTGGCTGAGGAATTCTGGGAGTTGAAGTCCACAAGTCATAAAAGGATCAAGTTTGAAGACCCCTGTTCTAAAGGAACTGACAAGCCGGGGAAGACTTGCCAAAACACTGAGAAATAGAGATAGCTGGTTTTATATATTGCGCTGAAATACAGAGCAGATCATTGGCATAAGGCCTACAGAAATGTCAAGGTCCCAAAGTACATTAAATGTTTAGGTTAGATTCAGAAATTGTCTGAATTGAGGAATAATGTAGTTGTTTAATTTGGTTCACCTTGTCCTCTACGTATGCCCATAATGGAGCTCAAAATTTCCATTTTGTGTCATGACAGTCATAAGTCAAGGCACCCTCATGACTTGAATCTGGTTTTATAACTTTTTTTTTTTGTATTAGTGGTTAAGTGAATGCTGCTGTTGTTTTGGAAATGCAGTGGTAATTAAGCAAATCAATATATTCCTATGGGCGTTTTTTGGCCCCAAAGACCAAAAGCTGGCAAAAAACTTAAATTGTGACCATGCGACTGTGGAACGCTGTAACCAGTGGTAAAGCTGAACTGGTTGCCAAGTGTCCAAAATGCGATCTTGTGATCAAAGAGATGTGTGCAGATGTCGGAACTCCAGAACCAGATGGCATAGCTTTTGGGTGGTCTGTTGTAACTTTGAATGATTGCTAAGTGACCAGTCGAAAGTCAAGATCTACCTGTATGAATTCAAAACCAGCTGTGTGTGCTTCATTTGTAAACGGTCGTTAAGAAAAGGTGTGAGTTGTTGGATTTGTGAAGTAACTTAGTTTGGAAAGTGAATTATCTACTTTCTGAGCTCATGCAGTACAGTGTAATATAAATCGACTGAATAGGCTGAATTCCCACACAAATATATTAGAAATAAATATATAGGTCAGGGGTAGGCAACCTTGGCTCTTTTGTGACTTGTGGACTTCAACTCCCAGAATTCCTGAGCCAGCATGGCTCAGCTTGGAAACCTCTCCCTTTCCCCTCAGCATGGCTGGCTCAGGAATTCTGGGAGTTGAAGTCCACGAGTCATAAAAGAGCCAAGGTTGCCCACCCCTGATATAGGTAGTCCTTGACTTACGATCACAATTGAACCCCAAATTTTTGTTGCTAAGTGAGACAGTTTAGTGAATTTTGTTCCGTTTCCCAACCTTTCTTGTCACACTTGTTAAGTGAATCAGTGCAGTTGTGAAGTTAGTCACATGGCTGTTAAGTGAATCAGGATTCCCCATTGACTTTGCTTGTCAGAATGTTGCAAAGGGGGATGTGATGACTGTCCGAAACATGAGTCAGTTGTCAAGTGTTTGACTTTTAATTATGTGATCATAGGGATGCTACGATGATCGTAAGTGTGAAAAGCGGCCATAAGTCACTTTTTTCAGTGCTGTTATAACGTTGGTCACTAAATGAACTGTTGTAAGTCGAGGACTACCTGTATATGCTTTTGAGTTATACTTACATTAGGTCAGTATCTATAGAATTGTAAATGTTAATTGTTATACCAATATATTATACTTTATTTCTTTTTTATATGGTATTTTTCCACTTTTTTTCCTTAAAGTACTTTTTATGCATTTTCCCCCTTTGAGAATGTATCCATTGTGGTTATTTTTGTGTTTTGTTCCTTTTTTTCCTTTTTCTGTTATATTTTAAAGGAAAACAAATAAACATTGCAGTAAGAAAACATTCCTCAAATCCTCCCCCCAATAAAAGCCATTAGATTTAAAAATGTTTAACCAGTTAGAAAAAAAAAATCCACCCAGTGCTTGTCAGAACCTTTAGAGCAGGGGTGTCAAACGTGCAACGTCTCCTCACCTCTCTCCTGTTTTCCACTTCACAGGCCAGCAGGTGGCGATCAAGAAGATTCCAAATGCCTTTGACGTGGTGATGAATGCCAAGCGTACTCTCCGGGAACTTAAAATCTTGAAACATTTCAAGCATGATAACATCATTGCCATCAAGGATATCCTGAAACCTTCCGTGCCTTATGCTGAATTCAAGTCCGTGTAAGTGTTAATACCACTTTACAATGCCTTGGTAAGGCCACACTTGGAATACTACATCCAGTTTTGGTCACCACGATGTAAAAAAAGATGTTGAGACTCTAGAAAGAGTACAGAGAAGAGCAACAAAGATGATCAGGGGACTGGAGACTAAAACACACGAGGAACGGTTGCTGGAATTGGGTATGTCTAGTTTAACGAAGAGAAGGGCGAGGGGGGACATGATAGCAGTGTTCCAGTATCTCAGGGGCTACCACAAAGAAGAGGGAGTCAAGCTATTTTCCAAAGCACCTGAAGGCAGGACAAGAAGCAACGGATAGAAACTAATCAAGGAGAGAAGCAACCTAGAACTAAGGAGAAATTTCCTGACAGTTAGAACAATTAACCAGTGGAACAACCTGCCTCCAGAAGCGGTGAATGCTCCAACACTGGAAGTTTTTAAGAAGAGACTGGACAGCCATTTGTCTGAAAATGGTATAGGGTTTCCAGCCTGAGCAGGGGGCTGGACTAGAAGACCTCAAAGGTCCCTTCCAATTCTATTATTGTTATTATTGTTAAGTGAATGTCTTAAAGTTTGCCAGGCTTGAGAAATACTAACTTGTCCTAGTCATGCCTTCTAGCCCTGTCTGAAATTTCAGCAACCTTTATGAGACAATAAATTAAAACAGTTCATCTCTTCTTGTAGGAAGCTGATTAAATTAGTATCAGCTCAGAAGGTTACACAAAGAATCCTGAGGCCAAAGTTACCCATCTCTTCTTTTATATAGCTGCCCATCTTCAAGTATATGACTTTGACTGTCTCACATTAAATATTAAAAATGATTAAAACACAAATATTAACATAAAACAAAAATAACCTTGCTTGATATCAGGCCACAAATGCAGTTTTGGCTAATTGCTATGAAGGCTTCTTGAAATACTAAGTGCTTGGGGGAATTGCTGCTTCTGGTGGAGGTGATTATTTTTTTCTGCATCAGGTTCCCAGAAATTTTGGGACCACGACAGTTTCCAATGGACAATCTCTCATGGTTTCTCTTAATACCAAGATGAGATAATATTAGTGGTTGTCAGGAAGTTTGAAAATCCAGATCCAAAATAATGATACCTTATTGGTTGTCCTTGGTTGAGTCAGTCTCTCTTGTACTTACTTTCCAGGCTTATTGTGGATATTTTATTGACTTGGAAATAGCACATATGCTTTCTCAATTCAAGGAAGTAGGATCAAAATGTACGAGGGCCACTGTTTATTCATTTATTTAAGAAAATATATATGACCATCCGACTCACCCTCACCAGTGATTCTGGTGGCTTATAAGGATAAAAGCTTAATACAAAAACAAGTGGGGGCCAATCTTATGTCCAGGTGGTTGATGTTCCTCAGGGAAGGAGCCACTACAGAGAAGGCCCTCCATCTTGGTCCTGCTGGATGGACATCCTTAGGAGAGGGGAACCATAACATCCCCTGCCTCCCCGCTCTGTTATGATTCTTTTACTCTCCATTTCCAAGTGGACAGTCTTCTAGGTCAGTGGTGGCGAACCTATGGCACGCGTGCCAGAGGCGGCACTCAAAACCCTCTCTGTGGGCACGCGCACCATGCCGTGGAGATGGCAACTGTCCCTCTTCAACCAGCCGCCTGCTAACTCGCCGAGGTCCCACGTGGCCGGATGCATCCCACAATGGCTGGTTTCCCTCTTCCCCCATCCCATCCCTCCTGGCCTCGCATGCTCTCCTTTTCCCGGGCACGACCCACTGCATCGCCTCCTCAGCTGTTGGCCGTCCAGCTCAGAGGCGGCATCTCTGAACTGCTGGGGGCGGGCTGCGGAGCCCCAGAATGCGCCGGTCGACGGTCCGGCAGGCTGTGGCTGCTGACGGACACTGTCGGCCCCCATGCGCTCGCTGGCCTCTGTGTTCGGGGGCCGATGGTGTCAGGCAGCAGCCGTCCTGGCCCTTGCCTCACCTTGCCCTGTGACAATGGCAACCCCGCCCTGCCTCGTCTTGCCTCGCCTCACCCCTCAGGATGAGCCTCCTGCCCACCGCCCACCTGCCAGAGATCCCCTGGATCTTCCCCAACCCTGCCTGGCCCCCACAGGCATCCCTCCCCATGAGCAACATTGAGGTGACCACACCCACCTTGGCCACACCCACCCAGTCTGCCATGACCACAGCCTCGCCCATTCAGTGGGCCACGCCCACCTGGCACCCGGCGATAAGTGGGTTTTGGGTTGCAGTTTGGGCACTCGGTCTCTAAAAGGTTCACCATCACTGTTCTAGGTTATCACATCAATATGTGATATGCACATCAATGTAAGTGCGGTGCTACCATTTGGCTCTTGAATAGCACAGAGGGTTATTTTTACAACCCCCCAACAAGGAAGGTTTGTGTGTCTGCGTAAGAGGTCCAAGATTATTCGGGTATGTGAGCAACACATACTCCAGATTCACCCTTTTATTGACTTGTGCCCCTTTTTCCCCCCGATGGCAGCTATGTGGTGCTAGACTTAATGGAGAGCGACCTCCATCAGATTATCCATTCGTCGCAGCCTCTCACTTTGGAGCACGTGCGCTACTTCCTCTACCAGCTCCTCCGAGGCCTTAAGTACATCCACTCGGCTAATGTCATCCATCGAGACCTCAAGCCCAGCAACCTGCTGATCAATGAGAACTGCGAGCTGAAGATCGGTGACTTTGGCATGGCCCGGGGCCTCTGCACCAAGCCGGTCGAATACAAGTACTTCATGACGGAGTACGTGGCCACTCGCTGGTACAGAGCCCCAGAGCTGATGCTGTCTCTGCACGAGTACACCCAGGCTATAGACATGTGGTCGGTGGGGTGTATCTTTGCAGAGATGCTCGGGCGGAAGCAGCTTTTTCCCGGGAAAAACTATATCCACCAACTGCAGCTGATCATCACTGTCCTGGGCACTCCCCCCGCCAAAGTTGTCCATTCCATCGGTGCTGACCGGGTGCGTGCCTACATCCAAAGCTTGCCGTCGCGCCAGCCAGTGCCCTGGGAGAGCCTCTACCAGAACGCGGACCGGAAGGCCTTGTCTTTGCTCTCAAAGATGCTCCGCTTCGACCCGCGCGAGCGCATCTCTGTGGTGGAGGCCTTGAACCACCCGTTCCTGTGTAAGTATCATGATCCGGACGACGAGCCCGACTGTGTCCCGGCGTTTGACTTTGACTTCGACAAACAGGTGCTGACCAAGGAACAGATCAAGGAGACAATCGTGGCGGAAATCAAGGACTTCCACGAACGCCGGGAAGGCATCCGGCGGCAGATCAGTTTCAAGCCCACTCTTACGCCGGCAGTGGTGGACGGCGGGGTGGATGATAATACCGCTAGCCAGGCGCTGCTGCTGCGCTGCAATGACATTGACATGCCCAGTGCTGGTTCTCCGTGCGCCGACGATGATTATGTGATGGCCTCTCCCATGCCTTACCCGACAGAGGCCATTGACTTCTCCTCTCCTCTCGTGGCTTCTTCTGTCACGCAGCCAGAAGTAAAGGCGGAGGCAGAGGCCCCGGCGGCCCCACCCAAGCGGGAAGGCGCCATCTCAGATGACACCAAAGCTGCTCTCAAAGCCCTCATCCTGCAGTCTGCACTCCGGAATAAAAACAAAGGTAAAGCTTTCTCCGGTTTGGCCCTGGGAAGCGATAGGACAGGCCTCTAGGTTGGAGATAATCCAGTTATTTAACTCGCGTCTCTCTGATATATACAGGTAAACCTCAACTTATGACCACAGTGGAGTCCAAATTTTCCAATGTTAAGCAAGACGGTTGATTTCCCCCTTTTTACGATTTATTTTTGACACAGTTGTTAAGCGAATCAAGTAGTTATTAAGTGAAGCGAGCCGAGCCGGCTTCCCCCCGTTGACTTTGCTTGTCGGAAGCCGGCTGGGAAGGTTGCAGATAGTAATCACGTAACCCCAGGACAGTGCAACCGTCATAAGTACATGCCAGTTGCCAAGCGCCTGAATTTTGATCATGTGACCCTGGGGGATGCTGCCGTAGTTGTTAAGTGTGAAAGCCGGTCGTGAGTCCCTTTTTTTCAACGCCACTGTAACTTCAAACGGTCGCTAAATGAATGGCTGTAAATCGAGGACTACCTTTTCAATTTCATCCAAAATCAAAATCAAGTAATCTTTTAGAACAATTTCATTGAGGGCCGCATCAGCATTGTGGTTGCCCTCAGGGGGTCGGGGGGGGGCAGGGTGGGTGTGGCCTACTGGGTGGGCATGGATGGAGTGGGTGTGGCCTACTGGGTGGGCGTGGCCAGCTCTACATCATTCGCATCAAGGGTGCCTGTGGGGGCCTGGGCAGGAGTGGGACAGATCTGAGGATCTCTGGCAGAAGGGGGTAGGACCAGGGTAAGGGCCAAGGCATGGTCCACTGGAGGAGCCTCACTGTTCCTCTCAGGCCATGCGTGGGGGGGGGGTTGGTGGTGCAGGCTGCCCGGAGCCCTGGGCAGCAGAGGTCAAATGCCCAGCCTGGCCCTTGAGCACCCACGGCACCAAGCCCAGCCCCACTTCCTCAAGGCTGCTGCTCAAGGTTCTCCTGGTTCCTCGCTGTTTCTAGACGGCCTTGTGGAGCTAAGACTGAATGCGTTTCAGCATAGATGGCCACCACAAAATTGTACATTGGCTCCCGGCTGGCCTGGGCCAGGGCCAAGGCAGAGGGGGCTGGTTCCCTCACTGTTTCCAGGATGGCTTCGCGGGCGATATGAAACCACATCGCAGGCCGCATCCGGCCCCCGGGCCTTGTGTTTGACATGTCTGTTTTAGAAGAAAGTTAAGGGTTTTTTTAAAAAAATAATAAAAAAATCAGATAATATTTATTGCATGTAATATTGCATCTGGATAATATTGCACCTTAGCAATTACTATGTTGCTCGAAACTACTCTTGTGAGGTTGTAACCCTGAAGAGTGAGATATAAATAATTGCCGCAAAGAAGTATACAGATGCAAATGTTTTCACCTTTCTAGCTTTGTATTTTTTCTTCCATCGTTTTTACACCTGGCTTGTTTTCAAAGCCAAGCAACCTTGAATATTCTTTCCAGACAGAAGTGTAGCATATTGTGAAGCCACTAAGAAATGAATATTGTTGTAGAGTCTTAGAAGCCTCCTTTGAAAAGGACTTCACAGCAATTGTTAGTTTTCCGAGGTTCAGCGGAAACAAAAGGGATTGGATCCTGGATGCGGTATGAGCATCTTCTTCTTCTGCCATATCCATTATCGGACATTGGCGATCATGTTGGTGATCCTGTTTTTATCAGCAGCCGCACGAAAAAGTGCTGCTGAGTTTTGTCCAAACCACAGTCCCTTAGATTTTGAAGCCACGATGTTCTTCTTCTGCCTGGACCTCGTTTGCCTTCAATCTTTCCCTGGAGGATTAAATGGAGTACGCCGTATTTTTCTGGGTGTCGCATCACATGTCCGAAATATTCTAATTTTCGTTTTTTAATTGTTTGGATGATTTCCCTGAATCCCTGAGCATGATAAGCTGTAATCCCCGGTTAGAAGCCAGGAAAATGCTGAGAAACTTTTGAGAGAATCGGAGTGAAAATACAGGTAGTCCTTGACTTACAACCACAATTGAGCCACAGGTTTCTGTTGCTAAGCGAGACCCTCGCTAAGCGACTTTTGCCCCATTGTATTGCCTTTCTTGGCACAGTGGTCAATTGAATTGCTGCAAGTTGTTAAGTTAGCAACACGGTTGTTAAGTGAATCTGGCCTTCCCCCTTTGACTTTGCTTATCGGAAGGTCACAAAAAGGGGATCACGTGACCCTGGGGACGCTGCAAGCATCATAAATATGAACCAGTTGCCAAGCATCTGAATTTTGATGACATGTGACCATGGGAGATGTTGCCATGGCCGTAAGGGTGAAAAACAGTCATGTCACTTTTTGTCAGTGCTGTCGTAACCTCCAATGGCCACTAAACAAATAGTTGTAAGTTGAGAACTACCTGTAGTGATGCTAACCTGTGAGGTATGCTTTTTTTTCTTTTTTTTTAAAAAAAGCGTGGCCTTGATAATGTATTTGTAGCCGTCATCTTCACTTTTTGGACTCCTTCTTCACGGATATCCCCTGGCTCTTTCTGTCTTGCAGATATACTTTCCTCTGTCCCAGAGACTCCTGATATCCGGAGACCGGTAACGGCGAAGGAACGCCAGCGTGAGAGGGAGGAGAAACGGAAACGGCGCCAGGAACGGGCCAAGGAGCGAGAGAAGCAGAAGAAGGAGAAGGAACGGGAACACAGAGACATGCTGACTGAGAACGACCGGAACCTTCTGGAAAGGTGGACCAAGATGGTGGACCGCACCCAGAGCAAGCCAATCCCAAATGGGCCCACGGTCCCATCCCAGAGAACCCCTGCCGGTCATGCCCTCCCTTCCGTTCCTGCCGCCAAGCCCTTGCCCCCGCGGGCCCACCCATCGGCCTGCATGACGCCCACCCCTTCTCATAGCACCCCAGCCCCTTCTGAATTCCTTGCTTTCTCCGACAAAGCGCCACCAGGCCTTGCCCCCAAACTAACCCTTCTTCCGGTGGGGACCGAGCTAGCCTCGGTCCAGGCCTCCAACGCCAACGTTATTCGCTTTTTCCCAGCGCAGACTGCCCCCTTCGTGGTGGCCACCCCGGCTTGCCCCAAAGCCATCCCTGCCAAGTCCGAGTGCCTCTTGAACATCAAGTATGCCCCGAGCGAGATCTTCCAAGGTCCGTATGGCGTGACCGCCCTCAATGCTTGGCGTAGCGTCTCTCCGCCTGAGAACTGGGCTGTGTCTGGGCAACTGCCTGTAGGTCAGCCTGAGGTGGCACCCGCCGGGCCTTTGCCAGAACCAGTTGTCAACTTTGTGGCAAGAGCTGGGGCAGATCAGCCTCTGTTCCAGTCGGAGATGGGCAAGTCTGAACTTCCGCCCCAGGCGTTGACCACAGAAGAAAGTAGAGGGTCAGTTCAGTCCCAGGTGGCATCAGGACTTCCTTCAGAATCTCCTGATATCAACGTGGTAACGCAGCAGCTGTCCAAATCTCAGGTAAAAGCCCTGGAGGGGCTCTTCCTTTTGATATCAGGAGGATACATGGCTTGGGGTAGTCGGCCTATTGATGTTTGTGCCCTTCCTATAATCCCTTCCTATAATCCCCAAGAGTTGGGAGCCCTTGGCATCTCTAGAACAGGGCTTTTCAACCAGTGGTACGGGTACCACCTGTGGTACATTGGCACCTGGCAAGTGGTACGCGACCATCCTATAAAAGTGGTAGCGGGGGAGGGGAATGACTGAACCGGTGGCAGCACCGCACAAGCCTGAGCGAGAGATGGCTGGAGCTGCAGGGCTGTCAGGGCTCAGCGGAAGCGCCAGGATCAGTACCGCTTTCCAGATGATTGGGGCTTCTTCGGGGCTATCGGGGCTCAGTGGAAGCACCAGGATCAGCTTCAGGCTCCAACTGGAGCTCGGCGCTGATCCTGGCACTTCTGCTGAGCCCTGAAGAAGCACCAATCAGCTGGAATGTTGCAGCATCTCCAGGGTCTTGTGATTTACATTCAGATGCTTGGCAACTGATTCATATTTATGACGGTCACAGTGTCCCAGGGTCACGTGAAGTGACCAAAACCTGCGGCAACCACCCAGCAGACGGGGGGAATAAAAACCAAACACCCCACCCCACTCCACCCCCGCTGCCAATCCTCAACAGAAATGCTCACCACAATGGAAACCTCAGACAGGAGGAAGTTTTTGACACCTTGCTAGGCGACTGGTGGTACTCGGATATTGCCATATCCTAAAAGTGGTACAATGGGTGAAAAGGTTGAAAAGCCCTGCTCTAGAAGATGCTCATGGTAAACTTAATGCCGTTTCTGCGGGACGCTCAGCAGTTGAATTCCCAGAACGTTCTGTGCAGGTTGCAGCGTTTCTCTTATGGAGCTCCTAGAGATAAGCAAGAATCTTTTTTGCAGCCTGAGAAAGGAGCACCGTCCTCTTTGTTGTGTGTGTGTGTGTGTGTGTGTGTGTGTGTGTGTGTGTGTGTCGGTCAACACAATGCCTTGAATGAAAAAAACTGTTTATTCTGGATCAGATCCGGAGAACGTTAATTTTGTTCAACTCCCACCGAAAGGAATTTAGCAGGTTTAAACTTGTTTGTTTCTCTGACTCGTGATGGTTGTTCAAAGGCAGCTGACTTCTTTGAACCTTACACTCCCTTTCCTTTTATTTGGACTGGTTGACAAGCCAGTGTTTTCCTTTTCCTGCTGTGCTCCAGATGTGCTTTAACATCCATCATTTTCAAACAGTGTATCCCAAAAAAGATGCTGATTGGGGGGGATTAGGGGATATCTCTTTAGGGCAGGGGTCTTCAAACTTGGCCCTTTTATGACTTGTGGACTTCAACTCCCAGAATTCCTCAGCCAGGCACGTGTGCCTGGCTGAGGAATTCTGGGAGTTGAAGTCCACAGGTCATAAAAGGGCCAAGTTTGAAGACCCCTGCTTTAGGGTATCAGGTTGAGGAGATAGTTTGCTCATGGTGCTGAGCAACTGAGCTATTCATGCAGGAATAAGGTTGTATGGAGAGACCCTTGTCTTCAAATCATTGGTAGTCCTACATTAATTTTTGTTGATTCTTCATTCCAGGTGGAAGATCTTTTGCCTCCTGTCTTCTCTGGAACGCCCAAAGGCAGCGGTGCCGGTTACGGGGTTGGATTTGACCTGGAAGAATTCCTGAATCAGTCTTTCGACATGGTGGGGGAGAACAGAGAGAGGTGAGAGGTGTTTCATGTGTCCTGTTTGTTGGGGCTTTGTGGGGAGAAGTGTGGGCTATGGAATCGGTGGAAGAATACATGCATTCAGGAACAGATATTTACTTTCATTGGAACTAGCTTCTGGATGGGCAGCAGGAAGTAACATGGTCCTAATAGACAAAGAGGGCGACTGTCTTCTTATTGGCTTACTTGCTCTGATACCATTGAAAACAGGGCAATCTTCTTTTGATAGATGTAAGACAAGGAGGAGCCAAGATCTGACAGTGGTAAGATCTGACAAGGAACATTGCTTAGTTGGAATCTGTCTTCTACTACCTGCTCCCCTTCAACCCCCACAAAGCCCAGCTAGTCCCATGAAAGATTATTAGAGATGAGGCCCAACATATCTGGAAGGCAAAATCTTGTGGATGGCTGGTTTTGCATGATTTTCAAATTTTGGATGAGTTAAATTTGTTCCCTAATCCTCAATGGCCGTTCTTCCTATATTTTGTTGAAGTTTGGAGAGTCAGCTTGAGTAGTGGTTAACTGGCCTAGAAATTAGGAGACTCTGAGTTCTAGGCCTTCCTAGAACATTTTTTGGGGCACTTATTCTCTTTCAGCCCAAGCCACCTCACAGGTTGGTTGTTGTGGGGAAAATAGGAAGCAGGAGGTATGTTTGCTGAATAATAATAATATAACTTGGGTGGGGCTCCATCAAAAGCCATACTGCAGAAGCTATCACTAAATTTGATCGGCCTTCATGCCATAAAAAAGAATTTTATCTGGAGACGCTCTAGGATTTTATTTAGAATATTGTTTCTCAACCTTGGCAACTCTAAAATGTGCGGACTTCAACTCCCAGAATCCCCTCAGCCATCATAGAGTTGCTGAGAAGCACTGATCCAGATTGTTTAGAGCTCATGTTGTCCATTGCTTTGTCTTCATCCCATCTCCTGGTCTCTCTCTCTCTCTTGTACTTTATTAGTCAAGGTGACTCTGCCCCACTCTCGGCCTCGCTTCTCGCTGATTGGCTGGAAGTCCATCGCATGAACCCTGCTGACATGGAGTCCCTCCAGCAAGAACTGCAGTTGGGCTCTCCCATGATCCTGTCTGACATTCCGGACCTGCAAGATGCATGAGAAGTCGAGATCCTGTTGGCCAACGTCTTCCTCTTCTGTCCCTCTGTCTTTCTTTCTCTCTCTTTTTTAAAAACAACAACAAAAACAACAACAACATTAGAGTGGATGTGAAAGATCAAGGCTATTTGCCTTCTCAATGACTTCGGTTGGAAATGTCACCACAGTGCCTGTGCATTTCTGTTGTTTTGCTTTACATCAAAGGTGGATTGGGCTGATGTTTTTAGACTGGAGGTCTTTTGAAGTAAACTTGGTTCTACACTGCCTTCTGTGGGCAGGTTGAAAGACACAAAAAAAAAATCAGGAAAGGACTCTGACAAAAACACTAAAGGATGCATCATCTCTTTCCTTGGAAACAGGCATCCAGTCAATTTTCTAGCTTGACCCCACACTGTGTTTCCTTACCTCATGGCCGATTAAACCTGGACAATATTTTCTGTTTAGAATATCGAAAGCTCTTCGAAAGGGCAGCATTCATGTAAAACATGTTCTCCGGGTCTTTCATAAAAAAAGATGCATACACGCATCAAATCCAGCCTTCCTCCATAGACATCTGTTTTCAAATTGGTGCCCCGATGTATCGGATTTCAGCGTCCCTAATCTTCCTTTCACTCCTCTCCTAGATACAGGTAGTCCTTAACTTACGACTATAATTGAGCCAACATTTCTGTTGCTAAGTGAAACATTTGTTAAATAAAATTTGCCCCATTTTATGACCTTTCTTGCCACAGTTATTAAATGGACCGCTGCAGTTAAGCTAGTAACATGGCTGTTAAGTAAATCTGGCTTCCCCATTGATTTTGCTCGTAAAAAGATCCCAAAAAGTGATCACATGACCCCGGGACAACTGCAGCTGTCATAAACGTGTCAGTTGCCAAGCATCCAAATTTGGATCATAGGACCGTGCGGATGCTGCAATGGTCATAAGTGTGAAAAACGGTCATTTTTTTCAGTGCCGTCGTAACTTTGAATGGTCACTAAATGAACTGTTATAAGTCAAGGATTACCTGTCTTCTAAACTTCAGTCCTCCATGACGTGTGAAATCCTGAGTGACTTGAGGGCGGTCGCTCTCTTTCAGTCCAGCCCACATCTTAGGGCAGTGATGGCGAACCTTTTAGAGACCGAGTGTCCAAAAACTGGCCCCGCCCCGCTCCACCACCCTGTCCCGCCCCCACTCTGCACCCCCATCCCCCATCCCGCTAGCCCACAGGACCACTCACCGCCTCCAGGGCCCGCTACAGATCGCCCAGGCAGCCCAGCAGCGCTATGGTGGCCACATCCTCTGCCCGTGCCCTGCAGCATCAACTGCATAATGGGGTGTGAGAGCAGAGTCTTGTCTACGCTGCCTGGCTGCCATGTCCTTGTCTGCGCTGCTCCGTGTGGGCCACGCTCGAGGGCGACTCTCCTTCAGGGGGGCTGCTGGAGAGGGGGTCGCGGAGGGAGGCAAGGCTGGGGCAACGGCACGTGTGCCCACAGAGAGGGCTCCGAGTGCCGCCTCTGGCACCCGTGCCATAGGTTCGCCACCACTGTCCTAGGGTGTGGGGAAAATAGGCAGGAGGCCGATGGACATCACTTTGACTTGTACAAAATAAACGTGGGATATAAATCTAATAGTTAAATAAATAGTCCTCTGGCTCCTACGGGTAATGGCGGCTGAAGTTCACATACATTTGGAAGGCGCAGGTGGGGAAATTTCTTTTTCATAACATGCTTTGCCCTGCACATTGAAACAGATGGATTATAAACTTGTGGAAATCAAAAGACTGCCTTCTATTGAATTAGGCCAACAGGCCGTTCAATCTCATATGCTGTATTCTGACCAGGTATACCTCTTCAAAGTCTTGGACAGAGGATTTTCCTGCATTTCTTTAACTGGAAATACCAAGAGTGGAAGCATCAGCCTTACATGCTACAGGATTTGCTGTGCTGTCCATTGATTACTGCTGTGGTTGCCCAAAGTAACGTTCTGGAGAACTTGGCAACTGCTGACTCTTAAATAATGCTGTGAGGATGGCCCACAGATTCCAATGGAAAAGAGACATAAGTGTAAAGGGTTTCTTTGGCTTCATCTCAACGCGCCATATTGTCATGCAGAAGAAGCCTTGAAATTATGAGGAAGGGGAGGGAAATCCAGGAAATGTAAGTTTTCTCCTTGGTTGGTGTTAACGATGACTATGATTGCTCTGAAACAAGGCAACCTTCTGCTTTTTAAGTGAAGATATGCAATGTTGATGGTGCCTACGCTCAAGGTTTCTGCTTTGGGAGGGATGTGACTCTCCTACCAATACATATAGTACTGTCTACTAGGGGAGGTGACCACTTCTCCCTCTAACTTATACAGTTTCTACCCCACATCTGCTCTACCAGGATCGTTTTAAGAGCCTTCTCTGTGTCCAAGGTAGCCGAGCAAGGCTTGTTTCCAGCATCCTGGTTGCCACTTGCCATATCAACGTGCCTCTGGACAGTGGCCATGTAACAGTGTCTCCATAAGGCTGGCGCTACCCTATCTTGTCTGCAGAAACCTGGGTGACCCTTAAGTGGCAGCAGACAAGAGAGTTTTGGTTCCCCTTTACTGTCATCTAGACTTTTGCAGCCCAACGATAGTAGTCCTGATAAGGCCAACATGGCCTGTCTTCGTGAACACCTTGCATATTCAGCCTGGTGACTAACATGGCCTGCCACTTTAATGTACGTGTATGTATTTTGTGTATGTATATGTGCCTGTATCTTTTGTTATCCTATCAAATTGGGTGGACATGTTTCTGCTTTGGTATGCCCTGGAGGTAAGCGTTTGGTTGACACACCCTAAATCTCTTAAGCTGCCATCTTACCAGCACAGGCACAGGGTTTGTGACCAAGCTTTCTGTGGAGCAGCCTGAATTTCCCTACACTTCCAGTGCAAAAGTTGGGCTCACCTAATAATTAAGCCATCCTGTGGTTTGTTTGACTCTGGTTGTGGGAACGTGTTGCAGCTTATATACCATGGCTTAGCATGTTGAGCCAACTCATTGAATTGTATGTGAGGGTGTATTCCCCCCCCCCCAATGAATCATGGTTAAGCATGTTCTGTCAAAGATGTGTGAAGGAGAATTTTACCTCAGTGTAAGTCTCTCTGGACTTGATGGCACCTGAGTTTGAATAGATGTATTTGTTATTGCTGAAAAACAGCAATGATGCCACCCTTGGAAATGCTTTTGCAAGATTTGTCTAAATGTTTAAGTTACCTATCTTAAAATTGAGAAGGCTTTTACTTATAAACCCCTGCCCCCCCCAAATATTGAGTCTAAAATCTTGGGTGGAGAAGCTTTTGTGTTTCTGTAAAGCAGGGGTTTCCGAACTTGGCAACTTTTAAGACTTGTGGACTTCAACTCCCAGAATTCCCCAGCCATGCTGGGGAATTCTGGGAGCTGAAGTCCACAAGTCTTAAAGTTGCCAAGTTTGGAGACCCCTGTTCTAAAGCAATGTTTCTTTAAAAAAAGTGTGATTTTAGGATCTCTGGAGGCCTCACAAGACCCTTTCAGGAGTCCTTAAAATCATTTGCCAGCCTATGTTGAAAAATAATTGCAATACTAAACAACTTGTGACTGATTGGTTCATCTTCCTTTTTCACATATAATCTAGGCTGGCACTATTTCTCCCTCCCGTCACAATCTTCAGCAGAGCCCTGGTGAAGCTTCCTCCTCTTCCTCCTTGGTTGACCTGTGGGACATCCTGCCACTTTGCCGGGTTCCTGGATTTGGGGTGCATTTTTTAAGTTAGCCCGTTTGAGTTATGTTGATTCAAAAATTATTGCTCTTTTGATGCACCATTTTGCCCAATTAAGGGCTACAAATTGAAAAAAAACCATGGGAGTTTTAACATATTGATTAAAATCCCCTCAAACCATTGTGAGAAGCGGTAAAGGCACGAATACATCAGTTTTAATTCGTAATAGGGTAAATGGGGAGATATATAACACATACCAAAAAAAAAAAAGCTTTTTTTTGGATCCTCCATAATTTTTAAAAGCAGGAAGGATTCCCTGGGAGAAGAACGTTTAAGAAACACTGCTCTGTGGAAATACAAAATATTTTGTTTAGTAGAGAACTTTCTTTCCCAAATTATAGAGTGAAATCATTTGCTCTCCAATTAAATTGGACTTAGCTGGGATCAGTTTCCTGATACTTCCGAAGTAACGAAATGTTGCCCTCACCCCTAAAATATTTTAAAGGCCAAATTGTTACACTAATCCAGATTCACCCCCAGTTGCCTTTCATTTGGGGGGTGGGTGGGTATTGTCAGGTGTGGATTAGAGAGTTGATACAGGTAGTCCTCAACTACAACCACAATTGAGCCCAAAATTTCTGTTGTAAAATAAAAGATTATTTTACAATCTTTTATCACAGTTGTTAAGCGAATCATGCGGTCGTTAAGTGAGTCTGGTTTTCTCCATTGACTGCTTGGCTGAGAAGGTTAACAAAAATGGTGATCACATGATCCTGGGACAGTGCCACTGTGATAAATATATTTCAGTTGCCAAGCGCCCGAATTTTGATCATATGACCGTGAGGATGCTGTGGCGGTCATAAGTGTGAAAAACTGGTCATAAGTCACTTTTTTCAGTGCTGTTATAACTTCAAATGGCCATTAAATGAATGGTCGTAAGTCGAGGACTACCTGTACACGGAGACTGACCAATACAAAATTCACCTCTGGAGATCCAGAGATCAGATTTGGGATCAAGCCTTGGGTGTAGCTTTGAATTCGTATGTGAAATTTGTTTGGAGCGCTTTGAGAGTTGTGTCTGTTATCTGTGGTGTCGTGGTGGTGTACTTCCCCCCCCCCCCGGTGATGTCTTAGGAAAAAAAGAAATTGTTAATTGAACTTTCTATTAAAATTGTGATTTATAAAAGGCCAGTACAGTGTTGTCTTTCTATATGACTAAACTTGAATAATCTCCCAGAGATTATGGTTTTTGAGACTCTGCACTGATACTCTAGTTTTTCTTTGAAAAATAAAAAAAGGTGGAAGAAGCAAAGTGATATTAAGGATATTTTTTAAAAAAAAACCAAGAAAGCATTGTCTATATCTCAGTTAACCAGTCCCTAAAAGAGATAGACTGGACTAAAATGTCATAACTTTTTTGTTTGCAATTGTTTTAGGTGGGTATCCCAATCCTAGCCTGATCAGCCTCCCTCTAAAGCAGTGGTTTTCAAACTTGGCAACTTTAAGATGTGTGGACTTCAACTCCCAGAATTCCTAAACCGTCCTGAGTTCTTGGTAGCGAATCAGAATATAAATTGAATAAATATTTCTTCCGACTCTTCAAGTTATGGACGGAAAACAAATGATCTTGCTCAAGGCTCCCAGTTCCCTTTGCTTTGGACCTTTTCTGTACATCAAATACTGTATGTCTAATCAAAAACTAATAATAATAATAATAATAATAATAATAATAATAATGATAAAGTTGGAAGGGACCTTGGAGGTCATCTAGTCCAACCCCCTGCTCAGGCAGGAAACCCTATACTATTTTGGACAAATGGCTGTCCAGTTTCTTCTTAAAAACTTCCAGTGTTGGAGCATTCACCGCTTCTGGAGGCAGGTTGTTCCACTGGTTAATTGTTCTAACTGTCAGGAAGTTTCTCCTTAGTTCTAGGTTGCTTCTCTCTTTGGTTAGTTTCCACCCGTTGCTTCTTGTCCTGCCTTCAGGCGCTTTGGAGAATAGCTTGACTNTTGACTCCCTCTTCTTTGGGGCAGCCCCTGAGATATTGGAACACTGCTATCATGTCCCCCCTCGTCCTTCTCTTCATTAAACTAGACATACCCAATTCCAGCAACCGTTCCTTATATGTTTTAGCCTCCAGTCCCCTAATCATCTTTGTTGCTCTTCTCTGCACTCTTTCTAGAGTCTCAGCATCTTTTTTACATCGTGAAGCTTTTTACGATGAAGCTTTTTACAACTGAAGCTTTTCATTTCAGAGAAATATGTATATTTCCTAACCAAAGCTTTGAATGCCAATAAGATCACAGTTGGAAGTGTCTCATGTTTTGAAGTGTTACAATATTTGAGGCGGAGTCCTTTTATCGGTGTTGACACAACAGCAGGATAAACATTTGAATAAAGCTCAAAAAGCTTCAAGTAACTTAATGCAAAATTCTCAGGAATGCAGTGCCTTGGGTTTTTTTGCTCAGAAGCCCTGCAGGGAGATATGTTGGTTAAAGCTCTGTGTGCTGAAAAAATGGCTTTATTAAGCGTGGTCAAATTTAGCGTGCAAAGCTTCACCGATTTCCACTTTGGTCATCTTAGCTCAAGTATTGTGCAAAAGAGCTCAAGTCACAGAATCAAGTGATCTGCTATGTGGGATGGGTGGATGGATGGATAGATGAAAGGAAGGAGGGAGGGAGGGAGAGAAGGAAGGATGGAAATTTTAGGAAAAAAAAAGCCCTCTAGCAATCAAACATCTTGGAGTGAGTAGGCTCCCCTCATTTTTGACTACAGTTTTTATGGTCTTCTGATAGTACGGCCACCGAGGTTGATGGGAGTTGTGATCCAAATGTCAGAAAAACACCAGTGTAGGAAAGTTATGGAAAAGATGTATTTCCGAGCACCTTCAAATCAGGGTGCTTGCTAGATACTTGTCACCATTTCTCCTTTTTGAGAAGCAGAGATAAAAAAAAAACCAACCCACATAGATTTTAAAAAACAAATAAGGAAAAGAACCAAACCTGAGATCAATCAATTTCCTAAAAATATTGCAAGGATATCCTCTTGAGCAGGGCTTTTCAACCTTTTTCACCCATTGTATCACTTTTAGGATATGGCAACATCCGAGTACCACCAGTCGCCTAGCTAGGTGTCAAAAACTTGATGACCAAAAAAAAAAAGAAGTGATAAAATACAGGTAGTCCTTGGCTTACAACAGTTCGCTTAGTGACTGTTCAAAGTTACAGTGGCACTGAAAAAAGTGCCCCCCAAGGCACAGCCGAGCAAGACACCTGTCTGCCCACCCGGCGGCGCTCTTCCTCCTGTCCGAGGTTTCCATTGTGAGCATTTCTGTTGGGGATTGGCAGCGGGGGTGGGGTGGGGGGGTGTTTGGTTTTTATTCCCCCCGTCTGCTGGGTGGTTGCAGCAGGTTTTGGTCACTTCACATGATCCTGGGACATTGTGACCGTCATAAATATGAATCAGTTGCCAGGCATCTGAATGTAAATCACAAGACCCTGGAGATGCTGCAACATTCCAGCTGATCGGCGCTTCTTCTGGGCTCAACAGAAGCACCAGGATCAGTGCTGTGCTCCAGCTGGATCCTGGCGCTGATCCTGGTGCTTCCACTGAGCCCTGACAGTCCCGAAGAAGCGTCGATCAGCTAAAAAGCGGCACCGATCCTGGTGCTTCCGCTGAGCTCTGACAGCCCTGCAGCTCCAGCCATCTCTCGCTCAGGCTTGTGCGGTGCTGCCACCGGTTCAGCTCATTCCCCGCCCCCACTATCACTTTTCTAGGATGGTCACGTACCACCTGCCAGGTGCCAATGTACCACAGGTGCTACCCGTACCACTGGTTGAAAAGCCCTGCTCTTGAGAGTGCTTTAGGACAAAACCCTGTATTTCATTACTTCTGGGAATGTCCATTCTTGGTCCCCAAGAATTACAATTTTCATAAAGATGTAATTCTCATATATGTGTACCACAGCTAGACTTTAAAACCTGATCCTGATTAAAGATGATTCTTTCATGAGTATTTTGTGCCTCGCCTTTCCTTCCTGTTTTTGTTCTCCCAATCATTTCAAAGGAAGCTTAAAAGAAATAATGGATTGTGCCCAAAAGCAATACAGTAAAAGTATTGGCACTCGATGAGAGAATTTCCTGCCTTTTCATTAGTGAATCATTGAATCCCAAAGGCAAGAGAACCGTTGGGCCTAGTGGTTTGAGACAGCAGACTAGAAAGCAAGAGACTATGAGTTCAAGTCCTGCCTTAGCCATGAAAGCCAACTGGATAACTTGGACCAATCACAGGGAGACTGAGAGTTATAGTTCCACCTCAAGTATGAAAGCCAGTTGGATGACCTTGGACCGATCACTCTCTCTCAGTCCATCTTACCTCACAGGGTTGTTGTGGGGAAAATAGGAGGGGGAAGGTGGGTTGGATGTGTTTGCTGCTTTGAGTTATTTATAAAAATAATAAAGGTGGGATATGTGTTTGCTGCTTTGAGTTATTTATAAAAATAATAAAGGTGGGGAGATTCCAAACCTTACATTGAGGGGAAGATCTCCCACTTCGGCCTGCTTCTCCATCTAAAATGATTGTTTAAAAAAAAATATCTGTTTATGTAAGGTCCTTGGTGCTCTCTGAGCTTGGTTGTTTTCTTGCAGATGTTTCATTACCCAAACTAGGTAAACATCATCAGTGCTAGTAAGAAATGGGGTTTGCTGTCAGTTTATATTCTAGTGGCTTGCCCTGTCAAATGTCAATCAGATGAGCATAGATTAACACCAAGATTAACAGCAGACCAACAATCAAGAAGTAAATGACATCCCAAACAAGGAATTGCCAAACAAGCTAACAGTAAATAGCCCTCCAAGACCACTCCCAGGGCAAGCCCCCCTCCCCCATTCCTTACTAGCACTGATGATATTACCTAGTTTGGGTAATGAAACATCTGCAAGAAAACAACCAAGCTCAGAGAGCACCAAGGACCCTGCATAAACAAACATTTTTTTTAAAACAATCATTCTAGACGGAGAAGCAGGCTGAAGTGGGAGATCTTCCCCTCAATGTAAGGTTTTGAATCTCCCCTTCCCCTCAAAGGCCCAGGGGACAAAAAGGTACTGAGTGAAGAAGTCCCACAATAAACTCTTGCTCTACTTTCTTGGGACTGAATCATCTCTTGAATCAACAATGTTTATGCCTAGAAGGGCCAAGATCAGAAGCCTCTTGAAATTAATCCCTGAGAATACCAACACTGGGTTTCGTCACACGAGAGAGATGAAGCACACAGTATTGATTGAGAAAGATAATTCCCGTTCTTGGGTGAGGCATGATTACTCATTCCTTACTTTTCCCAACTGTGGTTTCTTCCTTGTACAGAACTGAGATGACAGATCATTTCTGTTGGCTGGGGAATTCTGGGAGTCAATCTTAATGTTGCTGAGAAGTACTGCTCTAAGTTACCGATAGTCCTTGATTTACGACCACAATTAGGACTGGAATTTTGGTCATAAGTCGAGGCACCATGTCACTGGACTCAATTTTACAATTGTTTTATGAGAGTTGTTAAACGAGTAACCATCGTCGTTATGTGAAACACACGGTCATTGAGTGAATTACGTGGTCACAAAGGAGATTGAAAAATGGCAAAAAAGTCACAAATTGCATTTACATGACCATGTCTTCTGGTTTCTGGCAAAAAACCCAACAATTGCAGGCAATGGGTTTGCTTAACAACTGTGGCAATCATTTAATGACTGATTCATGACTGTGACGTTCACTTTACGATTGCCGCATTCTGTTTGATTGGTCACATGGGTGCCTTGATTTGCGACCATCATGACATACAATGGAAATTCTAGGCTCCATTATGGTCACAGGTTGAGAACCACCTTTTGTCATGGTTTTATCTCCTATCCAAGCTTCATGAGCTGACAGCCTGACATTAGCAAAGGGCGTGGGAGAGGGAAGGATTGTAATGCAAGGAAAAAAGGGGGGATGGAAGTCGAGCTGTGCCTTGTGAGAACCTTCAGCCTGCCAAGGTCAACTATCAATGTACAGAGCTGGGAACTGAGAAACTATTTCCTAAACAATATATGAGCACCTAATTGGACATTTGCAGATAACCAGGGGATGGCTGGGGTGGGGGAAGAGAAAAATTTACTTTGTATAGTTTGCACGGGGAAAACCTCAGATTCAGCTCACGCTTTTTCTGTAAACACCTCAGCTTCATTAAAATATACTGTACTCTTGGAAAAACCATATGGCCAGGAGTCTTTCTTTGCTAGATGACTGAGTGGGATGGTGGACACCTATATATTTAAAAGTCTTGCATTCCTGGCCAATAATATCTATCTATCTATCCAGTGCTTTTTTTGTAAAAAATAAAAGGTGCCGGAACTCACACACGTCATACAACCCGCCTTGCCTACCGTACAAGGTTCCATCCAAAAAAGTGCTGGAACTCTGTTCTGGGCGTTCTATGAGAAAAAAAGCCCTGTATCTATCTATCTATCTATCTATCTATCTATCTATCTATCTATCTATCTATCTATCTATCTATCTATCTATCTATCTATCTATCTATCTATCTATCTATCTATCTATCTATCTATCTATCTATCTATCTATCTATCTATCTATCTATCTATCTATCTATCATCTATCATCTATCTATCTATCATCTACCTACCTACCTATATCTATCGGTTTGTGTTGTTGAAAGAAAAATCAGTTCCAAGCTGGGAATAAAATGGAGGCTGCTTGAGAAAGAAGGTCTGTTTACTGATGAGCAGAACCAGCAGCAGCATGTAATTCTGGGACAGCTGACAAAATGGAGTTGAGAGTGGGTGGGTTTTTATACCTTCTGATTGAGATGCTCCAGGGCGTTGTGCAGTGTAGTGAACCTAGTGTCAATGGTGGTGGGTTAATCCTATTATGTCTTAAAGGTCCTGTCCTGTCCTTAGAATTTGGGTGAGGGAATGTAAATTCTCAATCCCATCAACTGTAGGGGCCGAAGGTGTTTTGTTTATGAATAGATTGGCCCAATCTCCTAACGACTGGCCTTTTTGCTTGAGGCTTTTTTTTTGTTATAGTAGGAAGACTGGGGCTGCTTTCTGCCTTTGTTAAGATTTCCCCCCCTCCATTTCTCCTTTAGGGGAAATATCCTATTGTGCCTCTTTCTTAATATTAAGAATAAAGAATATTTTAATCTGGGGAGGGGGGGAGCTTCCTACAATGTAAAGAGGCAGTCTTATAGATGGGGTGGTGCAAAGCTTCGTCGAAAGAGGAAGAGATTTCAGACAGTGATCAGATTCAAGGTGTGGCTGCAGTGGGAAACCCTTCAGAAACAATTGAGAATTCTTCAGAAGGTGTGCTGAGACTTGTCCGGGCAGGGTTGACTGGCTGAGAAGAGTCCATTAAGAGGATCCTGTTTTGAAAAGCAAAGGCAGGAAAGAGCTTTGCAAAGGAGACCGGCTTTATTGTCAATTTGTTTATATTTGTTTAAAATTGGTTTCGTTACCGCTGGAGCATGCTTTTAAAACGCGCCAAGAATGGAAAGAAAACGAGGAAGTAAGGACGAAGGAACAAAAGCCCAGAAACACCAGCCAAGGTTGAATTCCTTTTTCTAAGGCAGAGTAACCCAGAGAGAATGGTCATTTAAATAACTGAGAAGGACAAAATTCAGGACCTGAAGAGGGAACAAACCAGAGAAGAAACTTAGAGATAAAATACAACTGGGAAGAGCAAGTGGCTTAAGGAAGCTTTCTGAGGAGACAGCAAGGAGCTATAAAATAAATTGTGTCCTTTTCTGATTTGGGAAGGGTTTTCTTTTTCGCCATGGCTGCCCCAACAGGCATAGAATGTTTTGCTGAGGATCTGCGCTGTTCTATTTGCCTGGAGCTCTTTTCAGATCCCGTCATGCTGGAATGCGGGCACAACTATTGCCAGGGCTGTATCACTCGGTTCTGGGCTGAGATCTCTAGCAACCGTGAGGAGAATATACCACCACCCCTCCCTACATGTCCAGAGTGTCGGCGTGAGATCCCCGGTGGCAAATATACACCTAACCGGGTGCTGGGACAGCTTGCTTGCAAAGCCCAGGAATCTATTTTGGCTGGTGACGAGGAGACCAACGGTGATAAAGATGACGAGGAGATGCAGGGGGACAAGCTTTTTTGTACTGAAGATGGGTGCCTGGTGAGAACTCTGCAATCAGAACACTGGGGTCACCGATGTCTCCCTCTAGTTGAAGCTGTGGAGCACTTCAAGGTGAGTAGAAGGGGCTCGTGGACTTGGTGAGAGGGTGAAAGTTAATATTTTGTTAACCAGGCTAGGTAACACCTTTAGGGAAGGTCTGTGTCAGTGCTCTTCTGTTTACAAGGGCTTCAGGTGTGGGTGTGTCAAGTGAGGGTCTTGTGATGGGTCATCAGAGAGAGGCTGGTGATGGGTCCTGTGATGGGGAGGTTATTATAGGTCAGGGTCGTTGGAAGGTGTGAGTTATCAGTGGGTCAGAGGCGAGTCATCAGTCAGAAGTTGGTGATGGGTCTTGTGATGGGGAAGTTGCTCCAGCTCAGGGTCTTTGGGAGGTGAACTGCTGGGGGGGGAGAGGGGCTTGTGTGGGTTGGATGTGGGTCAGTGCTGTCTCTGGTTGGCTGTGCGGTTGATTTGGATCCTGAGGGGTTCATAGGCTGGTTGTAGATCAATGTGTCTGTTGATGGAATTGCTAGTGGAGTGCCAGGCTTCAATGAACTCACCAGTGTGGCCAATGCTTTTTGCGTTGCTCCAATCGAACTGGTGTTGTTTGGTGTCGGTGTGGGTAGCGATTAAAGATATGGGATCGTGGCATTTGACTGTCAGCTAAGGTTCGTGGATGCTGGTTTTTAATTGACGTGATGCTTGTCCCACGTAGAAGTGGTTGCAATCGTTACAATTGATCTTGTAGATTATATTGTTTCTTTCATCCTTCTGTGCCTTGTCTTTGGTTCTGGATAATTCCTGGTGGAGTGTGGTTGTGGGTTTGTGGGAGGTCCATAACAGATGTTCTTGGGGCCACTCATGGAAAATGAGAAGATACAGGTTATCTGAAAAGAAGCAAGACAAAGCAGTTGAGAGTTAAGGAAGTGCAGGCAACTTCACTTTAAAATGGAAGTACAGCTAGTTCTCACTCAACAACCATTCATTGAGTGATTGTTTGAAGTTACAATGGTATTTGGAAAAAAAAAAAGATGTAGCGCCAGTCCTCACATTTATGACCTTCACAGCATCAATGTGGTCAAATGCTCATGATTCGGGTACATGGCAAGTGTTGCACATTTATGACAATTCTGGTCAAAGAATTGTCATTTCGAACCGTCCGAGCCAGCTTCAGACATGCAAAGTCAATGGTGAAGCTGGCAAGGGGTTGCAGATCACAGTCACATGATATTTCACTTAATGACCTCAACCAGAATAGTTGGAACCGCCATCATAAATTGGCAATGTTGCATGATGTTTTCCTTGATGATCGTTTCATTTAGCAACAGAGTGGCGGGTCCCAATTATGATTGTTAAGTGAGGACTATCTATACCAGGGGTAGGCAACCTTGGCTCTTTTATGACACGTGGACTTCAACTCCCAGAATTCCTGAGTCAGCATGGCTCAGCTTGGAAACTCTCCCTTTCCCCTCAGCATGGCTGGCTCAGGAATTCTGGGAGTTGAAGTCCACGAGTCATAAAAGAGCCAAGGTTGCCTACCCCTGATCTACACATACTGAAGAAGAATGCAAGGCTACTAGTCATACAATGATCTGCTGGATTAATTTCTTCCTTTCTTTTCTGAGCACCTTACAGTAAAAGAAAGAATATAATATTTAAATTAATATAATAATCTAAATTAAAAAAAACATTCAATAACTATATAAGAAATATAATAATTAAAACACGGAAGGAATTTAAAACACTTTATGTGACATTATATAGCATCTGAGGCCCAGAAAGTAACGGTCTGAATAGCTGTATCATTGGTCAGGAACAAATTATCCGTTGTGCATGGTCCATCAAGATTATGGCAAAATGGATTCATGATATGTAGAAACAATGTGCCTCCAATAACAGTGTTTGGGGATGTTTTGCTGATGGATTTCCCAGAAACATCTGGCTATCCACAGCATCTGGATCGCAGAGTATCATACTGAACAAATTGTTTTGAACTGGGTCTTACCTTTGGAGCTGGTAAGCATGTTAAACATTTTGTGGATCTGTGGTAGGCATTTGCAAAAGTATATGTGCGTGGGTGTGATTGCTGATTCACAAAGTGACAGTCAGGGTTGTGCAATCGGTTGCATAACACTGTTTTTCAAAAGGGAAACTGCTGAAATTCTTTCTCTCCTCCCTTTAGCCCCCCCCCCCGCCTTCTATCTGTTGTTTTTCTTCTTCTGAGGAATGGTAAACAGAATGGCACCAATCACCAAGCAATTTTCATCCTTTTTCATCTTCCTTAGAAAGAGTACAGAGAAGAGCAACAAAGATTATTAGGGGACTGGAGGCTAAAAAATATTGGTTGCTTGAATTCGTTATGTCTAGTTTAATGAAAAAAAGGACGAGGGGTGACATGATAGCAGTGTTCCAATATCTCAGGGCCTGCCACAAAGAAGAGGGAGTCAAGCTATTCTCCAAGCACCTGAAGGCAGGACAAGAAGCAATGGAAGGAAAGTAATCAAAGAGAGAAGCAACCTAGAACTAAAGAGAAATTTCCTGACAGTTAGAACAATTAATCCAGAAGTTGTGAATGCTCCAACACTGGAAATTTTTAAAGAAGACATTGGACAACCATTTGTCTGAAATGGTATAGGGTTTCCTGCCTGAGCAGGGGGTTGGATTATAAAACCTCCAAGGTCCCTTCCAACTCTATTATTATTATTATTATTATTATTATTATTATTATTATTATTATTATTATTATTATTATTATTATTATTATTATTATTATTATTATTATTATTATTATTATTATTATTATTATTATTATTATTATTATTTAGAATAGAATAACAGAGTTGGAAGGGGCCTTGTAGATCATCTAGTCCAACTCCCCCACCCAATGTCAACCCTCATTTTTATCGTTTTGCAAAAAGCTTTATGGTTTACAAAGATCTGACATTCTTCTCAAGAAGGAGGCTGGTAGTTGGCTTTGATACAGACCATCATCTATGGAATTACTATGCAGGAGATCAGAAATATTCTAAAAGTAAAATACAATCAATACCGTGTTATCTTCCTATGTTCAAATTTTACCGGATTCCTGTCCTCTTTGATAGGCTAGTGCAATGCTTTACTTTTGAAAGCAACTATATAATTTGCCGCAAAACTTTTAAAGCACTCGTGTCTTTTCCTAGGACTGTGTGGCTGTTACATCCCTGTTCGCTTTGAGATACCATCTGGTCTTCATCCCCATAGTGTTTAGAGTTGCAAAGTCTGAGTAACTTTTGAGATGCTTGTTTTAAATTCTACCAACGCCTTCCTCAGTGGGGTGCCAGTCTGATGTGACATGTACTGCATTTGGATTAGACTTTTTAGGAAGTGGAGCTGCAACACATCTGGAGGACCAAAGATTGAGGGAAATTGTTCTAGGATTTCTTAAGACAACGCTTGCGGTGTCCAAATTCTATTTTGTAGAGCTTATTGTGCAGTTGTGTAGTTCAGGCTAAATAACAATTGCCACTGGCTGAACAAAAAGGACGATCCTGTCAGCCAGCAATAATCAAAGTAGCCAGAAAACAACCAAGCTCAGAGAGCACCAAGGACCCCTTAATTTCAACCTTGAGCTACATATATTCTCCTTTATTGGAGCCAGAAATATGGTTATTAGCCACTGTGGATTTATACCTGAGTTGGATTGTCAACTCTTGAAATAGCTAGAGAAGAAATGGGTATGAAAGCAAAGTCTGAGATAGTGTCCAGAGATGGGTGGTCCCTGTAAGATCTGGATTGGAGCCTAGTGCAAAATCTGTCTCTACTTTGATGGCTGGCCGTTGGCTTTTCTGGCATCTGTTTTCATTGACCTCAGAATGAGCAATAACTGTGAATGGTTACTGTAATCTGTTTCTATCCTGTGGTGTTTCTGCTTCCTTCCAGGAGATCTTAACAGCGTCTCGAACACAGCTGGAATCCAAAATTGAAGCAGAAAGATCCATTCAAGAGCAGAGGGACCAGAAACTTCCAGAAATCACAGTAGGTCAAATCTTCCATGCTGTTGTACATATTGAGCATATGTTTGACGTGGTCAGCCATCAGTGGTGCTTTAGTAGGTAAATGAAAGTAACGGTAGTAATAATGTGCTGGTGCCAAATTAATTCTTCAGTGTTATGTAAATATAGAGATGAGTGGTGGCATGGCCTACTAGTGGAGATGCCCGCCTCCCACTTGGAAGGTTGAGAGTTCAATTTTAGGTAGCCTCAGATATTTCTCCTAGGCTGCAAAGAAAAAAAAAATCTGCTGTGAACTCTGTGTGGTGTCAGGAAAAGGATCTGGTCAGTAAACACTCAGGTCCATGTAGTCCCCCCCCGACTCTACCCCGAATTAAGGGATTACAGGATTGTAAAAAGGGAGTAGATATAGAGATCATACAGTCAAAACCAGTGTAGGCTTGGGAATTCTGGGAGTTGCAGGCCACACATCTTAAACTTGCCACATTTGAGAAATACCAGTCCAAATTATCAATAAAATCAATCCATAGATGAGATAGGTAGGTAGGTAGGTAAGTAGATAGACAGATAGATAGTTAGATAGATGATAGATAGATGATAGATAGATAGATAGATAGATAGATAGATAGATAGATAGATAGATAGATAGATAGATAGATAGATAGATAGATAAAGAGCCTCTTGATGCGGGTGAAGAAGGAGAGTGCAAACATTGGCTTGAAACTCAACATTAAGAAAACCAAAATCATGGCATCCGGCCCTCTCAATTCCTGGCAAATAGATGGGGAAGAAATGGAGGTAGTGACAGATTTCATCTTCCTGGGCTCCAAGATCACCGCAGATGGGGACTGCAGCCAAGAAATTAAAAGACGCTTGCTCCTGGGGAGGAAAGCTATGGCAAATCTAGACAGCATACTAAAAAGCAGAGACATCACCCTGCCAACAAAAGTGCGTATAGTCAAGGCCATGGTTTTCCCAGTTGCAATGTATGGCTGTGAAAGTTGGACCATAAGAAAGGCTGAGCGCCAAAGAATTGAGGCCTTTGAACTATGGTGCTGGAGAAGATTCCTGCGAGTCCCCTGGACTGCAAGGTGATCAAACCGGTCAGTCCTAGAGGAGATCAACCCCTGACTGCTCTTTAGAAGGCCAGATCGTGAAGTTGAAACTCAAATACTTTGGCCACCTAATGAGAAGGAAGGACTCACTGGAGGAGAGCCTAATGCTGGGAAAGATTGAGGGCAATAGAAGAAGGGGACGACAGAGAATGAGGTGGCTGGATGGAGTCACTGAAGCAGTAGGCGTGAGCTTAAATGGACTCCAGAAGATGGTAGAGGACAGGAAGGTCTGGAGGAACGTTGTCCATGGGGTTGCGATGGATTGGACACGACTTTGCAACTAATAACAAAGATGATAGACAGACAGACAGACAGACAGATAGATGATAGATGATAGATGATAGATAGATAGATAGATAGATAGATAGATAGATAGATAGATAGATAGATAGATAGATAGATAGATAGATAGATAGATAGATAGATACTGTAGATAGATGATGGATGGATGGAGAGATACATAGATATATGAAAGTTTATATGGTTGGGACTGGTCAGTGTATGATGGGAGACCATCAAAAATATCAGATTAGACAGAAGTCAAAAAACTTAAAAGCAGGTTAAAAAAATCAATATTATTCAAAGAAATGTTACAGACGAGTTTGACTAGTGGGAGACTTGACATTATTTCCCACTAAACTATGCAACAGGACAACTTGGGCAGGGGGTTGGACTAGATGACCTACAACAGCAGTGTCAAACTCGCAAAGTCACGTGATGTGTCGTGACTTTTTTTGCCATTGTCGGCAATGGGGTGGGCGCGATTTTGCTGTGATGTATCCGGCCCATGGGCCAGCAGTTTGACACCCCTGACCTACAAGGTCTCTTCCAACTCTGTTATTCTATTATATTCTAATTTGAAGGGGCCTTCTTGATATACAGTATTTTTTAAAAGCAGAGATGGTGGGGATCTCACACATTCCTCCTCCTTTTTCTCCCAAGACCCAACGGCTGCGTCTAGAGCAAAATCTCTCTGTCCAGTTCATGGAGCTCCGTCAGTGGCTTCAGGAGAAGGAGTCTGCGCTGATCAGGGAGATCCAGAGAGAGGAAAAAATGCTTCTTAGTGAACTGGACAGGAACCAGAGGAACAGCCAGGAACAAATCCGCACAGCCAATGAGGAAATAGCTAAGATTCAGGCTCGGCTTGTGATGGAACCGGACTCTGAAAGCTTCCTTAAGGTCAGTGCATTTCTCAAGCAATATCTGCATTTGTATGTCTGGATGTGCATGTGTCTTTCTCTTACAGGTAGTCCTCAATCTATGACCATTCGTTTAGCGACTGTTCAAAGTTACAATGAATGGTTGGTCCTCGCAGTTATAACTGCTGCAGCAACCCTGCAGTCACATTAATAATAATAATAATAATAATAATAATAATAATAATAATAACAACAACAACAACAACAACAACAACAACAACAACATCCACATCCACATCTGCCTATCCCAGGTCCTTGGTAAGGACTCGATAAATAGACAAAATGCCAAATCCAGTCTGAACATCTGGCTAACTGTGCAATGATCAATAATAATAATAATAATAATAATAATAATAATAATAATAATAATAATAATAATAATAATAATAATAATAATAATAATATAATGGCTAAGAGCAGGAAAATTGAAAAAAGAGACCGAGGGACTAATTCTGGCTGCACAAGGCCAAGCCTTAAGGACAAATGCATACAAAGTCAAAATTGAGAAGACAGCAACAGACAGTAAGTGCCGCCTATGCAAAGAAGCTGAAGAAACAGTGGACTACCTGGTAAGTTGCTGCAAGAAGATCGCACAGACTGACTACAAGCAGCGGCATGACAAAGTAGCAACAATGGTGCATTGGAAGATCTGCAAGAAATATCATTTGCCTGTAAGCAAGAACTGGTGGGATCATAAAATAGAGAAAGTCATAGAAAATGATAAAATTAAACTGCTCTGGGACTTCAGAATTCAAACAGACAAGCACCTGCAACATAACACATCGGACTTAACAATTGTCGATAAGAAAGACAAAAAAGTCTGGATAGTGGACATCGCAGAGCCTGGAGACAGCAGAATAGACGAGAAAGAACTGGAGAAGATAACAAAATACAAAGATCTACAAATAGAAATAGAAAGACTGTGGCAAAAGCAAGCAAAGGTAGTACCAATAGTAATAGGCGCCTTGGATGCAATCTCAAAACAACTGGAGCACCACTTGAACACCATTGGCATTGACAAATTTGCCATTAGTCAATTGCAAAAGGCGGCCTTACTAGGAACAGCTTCCATCCTGCGACGATATCTGTAATAACATCAAACATCCACATCTGCCTATCCCAGGTCCTTGGTAAGGACTCGATAAGTAGACAAAATGCCAAATCCAGTCTGAACATCTGGCTGACTGTACGATGATCCATAATAATAATAATAATAATAATAATAATAATAATAATAATAATAATAATAATAATAATAATAATAATAATAATAATAATAATAATAATAATAATAATAATAATAAAGTTGGAAGGGACCTTGGAGGTCATCTAGTCCAACTCCCTGCTCAGGCAGGAAACCCTATATCATCTGGTCTCTTAGCAACCAGCTGGCATTTATGATGGTTGCAGTATCCCAGAGACATGTGATTGCCAATGGCCATCTTTCTAGCCAGCATCTGACAAGCAAAGTTGATGGGGGACAGTAGCAACTTGTGGTCACCTGATGTCTGGCTTAATGACCATGCCCAAAAAGGTTGTAAAATTGGGTGTGGCCACATGATGCCTTGCTTAGCATTCACACCGCTTAACAATGAATTTTACAGTCCTAATTGCGGTCATAAGTCAAGGACTACCTATGTATCTCCACTGTTCAAGATCCCATGCAGTTTTCCTTGCATCTAACTCAAGGCTTTCCGGTTTTGCAATCAAACTATTGCCACATTGCATTTATCAGCAGGGCCAACCTTTAAGCCAACTCAGTATTTCCTTTCCAAACAATTTACCTAGGCCAGTGATGGTGAACCTTTTAGAGACCGAGTGCCCAAACTGCAACCCAAAACCCATTTATTTATCGCTGGGTGCCAGGTGGGCGTGGCCCACTGGGTGGGCGTGGCTGTGATGGTCATGGCAGATTGGGTGGGTGTGGCCAAGGTGAGCGTGATCACCTCAATGTTGCTCGTGGGGAGGGACGCCTGTGGGGGCCGGGCAGGGTTGGGGAGATCCAGGGGGTCTCTGGCAGGTGGGGCGGTGGGCAGGAGGCTTGTGCTGCAGGGTGAGGCGAGGCAAGGCAAGGCAAGGCAGGGCAGGGGTGCCATTGTCACAGGGCAAGGTGAGGCAGGGGCCGGGGCGGCTGCTGCCTGACACCATTGGCCCCTGCACACAGAAGCCAGTGAGCGCATGGGTGCTGGGATACATCTGGCCAGGTGGGATCTCTGCAAGTTAGCGGGCAGCTGGTTGAAGAGGGATGGTTGCTATCTCCAGGGCATGGTGTGCGTGCCCACAGAGAGGGCTCTGAGTGCCGCCTCTGGCACGTGTGCCATAGGTTTGCCACCACTGACCTAGGCGTTAGGAAGTTGCCACCTAACCAAACCTGGTACAATTATGTGATCTTCCTTCAGAAAAAGATATTGACTCTCCATTTCAAACCCTTCAAAGGCTATCACTGGGAAGAGGGTATTGATTCATTCTCCTCAGCCCCCAAAGGTAGGCAAAGAACCAGTGGGTGGAAGCTTTACAGTAAATGGAGACCACCAAATTCAAAATAAGGAGGCTATTTCATCATCATAAGAGCAATTACAATGGAATAAGTTGCCTCAAATTCCCTTGGAGAGCTGGAGCTCCATCACTGCAGGCTTGGAAGCAATGGCTGGACAACCATTCATCTGGGATGATTTAAGACAGGGGCCTTCAAACTTGGCCCTTTTATGACTTGTGGACGTGAACTCCCAGAATTCCTCAGCCAGGAACCCTGGCTGAGGAATTCTGGGAGTTGAAGTCCACAAGTCATAAAAGGACCAAGTTTGAAGACCCCCTGATTTAAGAATTCCTGTTCTGGATAGAGGATTGGACTAGAACAGTGGTTCTCAACCTGTGGGTCGGGACCCCATTTGGGGTCGATTGACCATTTCACGGGGGTCGCCAAGCAAGGCTGTCCGCCATTTTTTTTGTCCACCATTTTTTTTGTCCGCCATTTTTTTTCCCTTTTCTGGCAGGTGCCTTACCTCCCTTGGGCTGGGCCAGCTGGTGGTCGGCCTGCTCCGTCTCTGCTGCTTGCCAGCTACGCCTCGGCCGGCGCAGGGGACAGAACCACGCATGTGCGGCGCTCCTGGGCAGGGAAAGTCCTCGACTTACGACCGGTTGGGTAGTCCTCGACTTACGACTGGTTTAGTCCTCGACTTATGACCGGTTGGGGTCGCGGCATTAAAAAGGTTGAGAACCACTGGACTAGAAGATCTTCAAGAGCCCTAGGATTCCATGATCCATTGGGAAAGATGGTAGCATTCCTCTTTCTTCCATTAGATGAATTCTGGTGGAACCAGTTTAAAGTAATGGGCTAAAACAGGCATGTCAAACTGCCGGCCTGCGGGCCGGATGCATCACGCCAAAACCGCGTCCACCCCATTGCCGGCAATGGAGAAAAAGTCCCGATACGTTGCGTGACGTCACGTGATGTCACGAGTTTGACATGCCTGGGCTAAAAAAAAAAACAGGAAACCATTCTTAACAGCTGGCCTTTTTCTGATCATTCTTACTTTCTCCTTCCACAGGATATCAAACCCTTCATAGAAAGGTGAGTATGTTTTCTTGTTGAACCGTTGCTCTGATGCTCTGTTGGTCCTTTATAAATTGGGTGGAGGCCTTCTGTTGAACTACTTTAATTTGGCTTATTTATAATAACTACAATAAAGTCATTGTCTGCTGTTCTTTGTCTGGCTTGGGGCTTTCCCCCACTGCTGAGCTGAAGTGCTCTGCACTCTTCCTTGAATCAATAGGAGACCATATCAGTCTGACTCTGGCTGTTTTCCTTACTGATCCCTGCTGCCTTTGATTCCAGATTCAAGGATCTGCCCCAAAATATTAATCATGAACACATCTCAGAGCAACCTTGCAAGTTGTGGTGAGGATAAAATGAGGGCTGATTGCTCAACAGAGCCAGTCTGATGTAGAGGTTAAGGCGCCAGATTAGAGAATTGGAGATTGTAAAGATAGATGGCACATACATTTAACAAATAAATAAATTCTAGTCCTATTTAGGCAAAAAAAAAAAACCCATCTGGGTGACCTTGGATCAAGAAGCAATGGAAAACCACTTCTGAAAACTTGCCAATAAAACTGCAGAGATCTGTCCAGGCAATTGGCACGAGTTAACACTGACTTGAAAGCATAATACTACTTCTACTTCTACTTCTACTTCTGCTTCTGCTTCTACTTCTACTTCTACTTCTACTTCTACTTCTACTTCTACTTTTTCTACTTCTAGTACTAGTACTAGTATTACCAGGGCTTTTTTTGTCATAGAACGCCCAGAACGGAGTTCCGGCACCTTTTTTGGATGGAACCTTGTAGGGTAGGCAAGGCGGGTTGTATGACATGTGTGAGTTCCGGCACCTTTTTTTTTTTTTTTTTTTTTTTTACAAAAAAAGCACTGAGTATTACTACTACTACTACTACTAAGTTTCCTTGGTGCATCGTTTTAAACTGAAGGAAAGTATTGAGAGCCTCAGAAATTCCCAGATATGGCCACCAGATGGCGGTCAAGAACAAGCCTTGGCATTGAACAGTTCTTGCTGATTTTTCTGTCTTTGCAGATACTGTCCCGGTGAGGACAAAGCAAGTCCACTGCCTGTTATTTCTCGTGATTTCAATTTAGGTCAGTTTAAAGGGCCTATTCAATACATGGTCTGGAAAGACATGTTGCTGGACTTAAGACCTTGTGAGTATCATGGGGGAACCGCATCAAAATCGCAACAAAGCCGAGCGAATTCTTATATGATGATTTGATCGTGTGTAACTCATTTCAGTTCTGCTAAGGGTGGTATCATGGTTAGAGTATTAAGCTAAGAGGCTTTTTAGTCTCAGCTGAACCCTGTAGTCTGCTGCAGCCTTGTCTAAAATGCTTCTCTCCCTATATTGTGGATTACAACTCCCATGAACTGCAGATTAACTGGTTGGTTCCCAGGCTGATAAAAGATTCAGGAGGCTGTTACGTAAATTGCCAGATGCAAGCCTCTCCATTATCACTGAAAAGGCACACCTCTTTTCCATATCATAGGAAAACTGTTAGAAGAGAAATTAAAAAAAAGTTTCACCCTGACTGTACATGCTGAACCTAAACAGTTCAACAGCTGGAAGTGTTGTAAAGCCCATTCTTTTTCAATTCCAAACATGCTGCTCAAATGAACTCTGGAAAAACCGTGACTGGAAAGAATCATGATAAACAGTGCCAAGGAGCATAACAGTACAATTAATGTTTGTGGATGATGGGCATAGCAGTGCCCAACTCCTGGATGGAAGCAGGTGGAGGACGGCAGGCTCAAAGGTCAGCCTGCTGCCATCTTTTACCTTAATCCCGTGGTGGCGAACCTATGGCACGGGTGCCACAGGTGGCACGCAGAGCCCTCTCTGTGGGCACACGCGCTGTCCTAGGCCTTCAGCTGGGTTTTATAAAACCTTTTCACTTTAGGCCTCCGTAATCGTGTGCAAAAAAAAAAAAGGTTCAATCAATTTCAACTTCTCGCGGGAAAAAAAAAGATCTCGCAAAGTTGGAATTGATTGATTGAACTTTTTAGTCCCACCCAGTCTGCCATTACCACCGCAACCATGCCCACCCAACGGGCCACGCCCACCCAATTGGCCACACCCAGCCAATGGGCCACACCCACCCGGCACCCGACGATACATAAGTGGGTTTTGGGTTGCAGTTTGGGCACTTGGTCTCTAAAAGGTTCGCCATCACTGCCTTAATCTATTTCACAGAATTGGGAGGACAAAGGTTAAAAATTGCATGGGTACAAGTGAGGTGTAACTACTCGTAGCTCTTTGGAAGGAAGGCAAGATCCCATCTCCCTTCTCCCTTAAGAATTTGTTTCCATCTTTTTGGAAGGGGATTGTAACATTGACTAAATTTCAAAGTTCAAGTGGTTGCACTTTGCCACAAACCTCAAAGCTTTTAGGAGCTGGCTGGTGGTTTGCAAAACATTTAACCATGAGGTGATCCTATCACATCCTCACCGAAAATGGTACTGGAAGGATATACAGTAGGGGCTCCTGCCTGAGCAGGGAGTTGGACTAGAAGACCGTCAAGGTCCCTTCCAACTCTGTTATTCTGTGTTCCATATAAAATGCTTTTTCTACTCGTTCTGTCAGACCTTTGTTGAAGGTAACAGAATAATAACAGAATAACAGAGTTGGAAGGGACCTTGGAGGTCATCTAGTCCAACCCCCTGCTCAGTCAGGAAACCCTATACCAGTTCAGACAAATGGCTGTCCAGTCTCTTCTTAAAAACTTCCAGTGTTGGAGCATTCACCACTTCTGGAGGCAGGTTGTTCCACTGGTTAATTGTTCTAACTGTCAGGAAGTTTCTCCTTAGTTCTAGGTTGCTTCTCTCCTTGATTAGCTTCCATCCGTTGCTTCTTGTCCTGCCTTCAGGCGCTTTGGAAAATAGCTTGACTCCCTCTTCTTTGTGGCAGCCCCTGAGATATTGGAGCACTGCTATCATGTCCCCCCTCGTCCTTCTCTTCATTAAACTAGACATACCCAATTCCAGCAACCGTTCCTTATATGTTTTAGCCTCCAGTCCCCTAATCATCTTTGTTGCTCTTCTCTGTACTCTTTCTAGAGTCTCAACATCTGTTTTATATCGTGGTGACCAAAACTGGATGCAGTATTCCAAGTGTGGCCTTACCAAGGCATTGTAAAGTGGTATTAATACTTCACATGATCTTGATTCTATCCCTCTGTTAATGCAGCCTAGCACTGTGTTGGAGTGAGCTCACCTGGATATTTATACCTGCTTTTTTTCACAAAACTGGGCCAGGACAGAATAACAGAATAACAGAGTTAGAAGGAACAGGTTTCTTCTTGGACAACTTCATTAAAGAATCATTTCAAGTGTCTTCAGAGGAGAACCATGCAGGATGGAATCCCCTTTTAGAACTTGGAGATGATGCTTTCAGGGAATTTGCGTTCTATACCATACTTACCAAGAGCAGCGAATCAGTCAGAAAGCTGGAAAGATCATGTGTATGTCCAGAGACATAACAGCTAATAAAGTTGCAGATAGTCCTTGACTTACAACCACCACACAGTTGTTAAGTGAGTTTTGCCCCATTTTACGATCTTTCTTGCAGCAGTTGTTAAGTGAATCACTGCAGTTGTTAAATTAGCACCATGTTGTTAAGTGAATCTGGCTTCCCCATTGACTTTGCTTGCCAGAAGGTCGCAAAAGGTGATCACGTGACTCCAGTACATGGCAACCGTCATAAATATGAACCAGTTGCCAAGCACCTGAATTTTGGTCGCATGACCATGGGGATGCTGCAATGGTCGTAAGTGTGAAAAATGGTCATAAGTTACCTTTTTCAGTGCTGTGGTCACTTTGAACCGTCACTAAACAAATCGTTGTAAGTTGAGGACTATCTGCAATTATTCTTAGTCACTTAACTAGAACTGTGGGAGTGGAAGTAGTAGATCCCAAACCCACTGAAATTTGTCTAGTTTTTAGCAGGACAATAACAGGATTTCTTGATTGGCATTGCTGAAAACTGATGTTATCTACTTGGCATAGACCTGTTTTTAAACATCTTCCTGGGGGGACATTTCCAAGTTCAAAAACAGTAACTGTGAGAGGGACCTTGGAGTCTTAGTGGACGGTCACTTAAATGTGAGCCAGCAGCGTGCAGCCGCCGCCCAAAAAAGCTAATACAATCCTTGGTTGTATAAACAGGCATAGAACCAAAATCACGTGAAGCATTAGTACTGCTTTATAAAGCCTTAGTAACTGGAATACTGCATCCAGCTTTGGTTACCGCATCACAAAAAAGATGTTGAGACTTTGGAAAAAGTGCAAAGAAGAGCAACTAAGATGATTATAAAGGCCTGGAGGCTAAAACATATGAAGAACGGTTTCAGGATTTGGGTTTGGCTATCTAGAGCAGGGCTTTTCAACCTTTTCACCCATTGTATCACTTTTAGGATATGGCAATATCTGAGTACCACCAGTCGCCTAGCAAGGTGTCAAAAACTTGATGACCAAAAAAGGAAAAAAGTGATAAAGTACAGGTAGTCCTTGACTTACAACAGTTCGTTTAGTGACTGTTCGAAGTTACAATGGCACTGAAAAAAGTGCCCCCCAAGCCACAGCCGAGCAAGACACCTGCCTGCCCACCCGGCGGCGCTCTTCCTCCTGTCCGAGGTTTTCATTGTTGTGAGCATTTCTGTTGAGGATTGGCAGCAGGGGTGGGGTGGGGGTCATGTTTGTTTTTTATTTCCCCCATCAGATGAGTGGTTGCAGCAGGTTTTGGTCACTTCACATGACCCTGGGACACTGTGACCATCATAAATATGAATCAGTTGCCAAGCATCTGAATGTAAATCACAAGACCCTGGAGATGCTGCAACATTCCAGTTGATCGGCGCTTCTTCTGGGCTCAGCAGAAGCGCTAGGATCAGTGCTGCTTTCCAGCTGATTGGTGCTTCTTCAGGGCTCAGCAGAAGCACCAGGATCAGCGCCGAGCTCCAGCTGGAGCCTGGCACTGATCCTGGTGCTTCCACTGAGCCCTGACAGTCCCGAAGAAGCACTGATCCTGGCGCTTCCACTGAGCCCTGACAGCCCTGCAGCTCCAGCCATCTCTCGCTCAGGCTTGTGTGGTGCTGCCACCGGTTCAGCTCATTCCCCTCCCCCGCTACCACTTTTCTAGGATGGTCGCGTACCACCTGCCAGGTGCCAATGTACCACAGGTGGTACCCGTACCACTGGTTGAAAAGCCCTGATCTAGAGAAAAGAAGGACTGGAGTGACATGATAGCAGTATTCCAGTATTTGAGGGGCTGCCACAAAGAAGAGGGGGTCAATGTATTTTCTAAAGCATCAGGGGGCAGGACAAGAAACAATAGATGGAAACTAATCAAGGAGAGAAGCAACCTGGAATTAAAGAGAAACTTCCTAACAGAGAGAACAATTAACCAGTGGAACAGTTTGCCTTCAGAAGTAGTGGGTGCTTCATCACTGGAGGTTTTCAAAAAGACACTGGACTTTAGTTGTCTGAAATGGTATAAGTTCTCCTGCTTGAGCAGGGGGCTGGACTAGAAGACCTTCAAGGTCCTTCCCAGCTCTATTCTGATTGATTGAAAGTTGCCAAATATAGATAACTCTCTTATTGTTCTCCTCCCAACAGATCCTGCCCATATAACCTTGGATCCTGCCACCAATCATCCCAACCTTGTGCTCTCCAAGGATCTCGACACAGTACACTTGGAAGATAATCCCGAAGAAGAAATCCCTGATGGTCCAGAAAGATTTAGCAAGACTGTGTGTGTGCTGGGTGCCCAGGGCTTTACTTCAGGATGCCATTATTGGGAGGTAGAAGTTGGAAATAAAACTAGCTGGGATATTGGGGTGGCCAAGGAGTCGGTGAACAGGAAGGAGGCCAAAGTGACGGTCAAGCCCAGCAATGGGTTTTGGGCCATTTGGCTACGGAATGGCGTTGAGTACAAGGCCCTTGACTCTCCCTCCAAGCAGTTGCTCCTCGACATCAAGCCTGAGAAAGTGGGGGTCTATTTAGATTATGAAGGAGGACAGGTCTCTTTTTACGACGCTGACACCATGACCCACATCTATACCTTTCTGGATGTCTTCTCCGAGTGCCTGTACCCCATGTTTAGCCCTGGGGTCAACAAAGATGGCCTCAATGGTGAACCTCTCTGCCTCCTGTGCCCATGGATGTAGATGAACTCTGTGTTGACTTTATTTCAGTTGTGAATAGTCTGAAAATGCCTAACATGTCATGTTGTTGCAATTTGGGGGGAACTGAGCGTATTCATGGGACCGCATGAAAGTTGGCTTGAACTTGAACTGTTCCACATATGGAAAAAAAGAAATTTAAGAAGAGATGATGTTTTATTGTACACCGCCCAGAATCCCTCTTTGAGGGAGATGGGAGGTCCAGAAATGTGAAATATAAATAAATAAATATTCCCACAAATTCAAACACAATAAATCAGCAGGTTTTGAGGGGCTCTGGAGAACGTTTTGAGATCAGGACTAGCTATAGTGGATGTTCTTCTGTAGACTAACCTTTGACTATACCAGGGGTCTCCAAATGTGGCAACTTTCAGACTTGTGGACTTCAGTTCCTAGAATTCCTCAGCTAACCGTGCTGGCTGGAGAATTCTGGGAGTTGGAATCCACAAGTCTTAAAGTTGCCACATTTGGAGACCCAAGGACTATACTTAACAACCTGGTTTCTACCCGTGTGTTCAATGCATTCTATTTAAAAACTCTGTACTCTCACTTATGACATTGAATTAAGTCAATCCAAGTTCTGATTTTATGGGACTGGCATTTCTTGTCTACTTTTTCCCCTCCCAATCGGTATATTAGTGCCTTGAAATTTGTATTTAGCAGACTATATGTCTTCGTTTATAGGACATTTTGAGAAGTGAGAAGATTCACATAGATAGCAGATGCTTCTGTGGTTTATTCTCGTTAAAAGGAAGTGGATTTTTCCAGTCCTACAAATCAAACAATAACAACATTCCGATTGCTAAGAAGAAGAAGTTTGTTTTGAAAAGTATCTAAGGGGCTAAAATGCTTTGGGGGACATGTCATTGCTTCTGGGAGAGGAAGTACACCTGTTCACTGGGGAAGCCTCATGGGGAACGCAGTAACATAGAAAGACGTTGGTTGAACCAACCTGAGATTTTCTTTTCTGACAATAGATTGGATCAGATTTTCAAAGATACGTGCAAAGGTAAGTGTTCGTGAAGAGAGGTATACTGTTTTCATTTTTAAATACAATTTCAGGATTCATTGAATATAATTGTTCAATATAATTTCCCAAAAGGCCCTCGTTGTGCTGGTTGCAATTGTTCATGAAGGCCCATTTGAGAGTTAAAAGAAAATGATTTTTTTAATCTGAGATTTTATCAAACAAACAACTCTTGTTTGATAAAATCTCAGATAAAAAAAAATCATTTTCTTTTAATTCCAAGATGCTGGAATAATTCTGTGGACTTCACAGCTTGTGATGGCAAACATTCCATGCTGAAGTGTATCTGGAGATTCATTTAGAATATGTAGGGGTTTGCAATTTAGTATATGGAATAAGTTACATTAATATTTTATGCACCCAAATGCACACAATCAGCTTAAGATTTTAAAATTTATTTTTTATTTATCACTGCCATATCTAGCCTGCTCTACTCCACACAATTCTGCTTAACGTTCTAGTGGTTTTAACCTAGAGATTTTTCACTCTAGATTTTTCACTCTTAGACTATCCAAGTTCCTCCTTCAAAAAACTTTGGGAGAAGCTTATGATGGAATCTGTAAGTTGGCGCTTTTAGCTTTATCGTTTATAGTAAATTGCCCTCCAATATTCAGTAGAATTAAGTTAATTTGCAGGTGACGATTTTTTATAATCCTCTTTTTATAAATAACAGGAACCCCCCAAAGTGGTACTGTGTTAAAAGGAACTGGGAGATTTATGAAAGCCAGATTTATTTAGGATCAGATATGGTTAGATACATATATTACACTAAGCCATGATTTGTTTTAAACAAGTAAATAAGGTACATTTGGACTCTCTCTCTCTCTCTCTCTCTCTCTCTCTCTCTCTCTCTCTCTCTCTCTCTCTCTCTCTCTCTCTCTCTCTCTCTCTCTGTGTGTGTGTGTGTGTGTGTGTGTGTTTGGGTGCATACTGCATGAATCAACCTTGTTTTCTCCTTTCTTCTTACTTCTATGCAATTACTCTATAGCTAGGGTGGGAAATCAGAGGGTGTCACCACCAAGGAGATAAGTCCATCTTTCTATTAAACAGCAGCAATAAATGAACAAACAGGTAATTTCTCTTTTTTAATATGTTTTTTTATTCATTTTTTCCATACATACAATAGTAATTTTTCAACCAACTTGTTGTCTGAGTTTACATGCTAATACATATTTAATTCCTAATCATTTCTTCTTTCATCCAGTCAATGGTAAAATAAGTCCCAGGCTTGATAATATTCTGTTTCTTCTTTTTCTTTCAGTCTCATAGTCAATCTGTCCATCTCTGTGCATTCTAGTATTTTTTTTAATTATTTCTTCATCTGATGGTATGCCTTCATTTTTCCAGTGTTGCGCAAATATAATTCTTGCCGCTGTTGTGACATGCAAAGTCAAGTATAAGCTTTGTTTATTAGTCTTTTCTGGCATTATACCTAATAAAAAAAGTTCAGGTTTAAAATCAACATGTTCTCCTAACATCTGTTCTAGCCAAGTATGTATCTTTTTCCAATAATTCTTTACTTTGTCACATGTCCACCAAACATGATAATATGTGCCTGACTTATGTTTACATTTCCAACATCTATCTGACATATTTTTAAACATTTTTTGCTAATCTTGCTGGTGGCAAGTGCCATCTATAGAACATTTTGTATAGGTTTTCTTTATAGGAAGCTGACATTGTCAATTTATAGTTTCTTTCCCATAAATTTTGGGAAACAGGTAATTTCTCATTGGCGATTTTTCGTTTTCTCTTATGTTCTGCAGATGAGCCGTCGTCTGATATGAGTTATGTCCAATCATTCTTTGCTGGTGACCGAGTTCATCTTTGTTGGGTTTTCTGAACGGCCGCAATTGCAGACGCTCCTCTTTGTTCTGGTTTTCTCCATGTATGCTCTGTCCCTTGCTGGAAACACTATCATCACCACTGTGATCAGGCTCAATCCAGTCCTTCATACACCCATGTACTTTTTCTTGACCAACCTCTCCCTCCTAGAAATATGCTACACAACCACCATTGTTCCTAAGATGCTAGCAAGCCTGATGTCAGAGCATGGGAAGAAGATAGCTCTCTGGGGTTGTGCTACCCAGATGTATTTCTTCACCTTGTTTGGAATCACAGAATGCTGTCTCCTTGCTGCCATGGCCTACGACCGCTATGTGGCCATCTGTAACCCCTTGCGTTATACCATCATCATGAGCCCAACTGTCTGTGTCCAGCTCTCCATAGTGTCCTGGTCAGTAGGATTGATGGTGGGGCTGGGTCAGGCCAACTATGTCTTTAGCTTGACCTTCTGTGGCCCCAATAGGATCAACCACTTCTTCTGTGACATCCCACCACTCTTGACGCTGGCTTGTGGTGACACCTCCAGAAATGTGATTGCTGTATACATGGTGGCCGTCCTTTTTATTACCACACCTTTCCTACTGATTCTGACCTCTTATGTCTACATTGTCATCTCTGTTTTGAAGATCCCATCAGCTGAGGGCCGTCAGAAAGCTTTCTCCACCTGTTCTTCTCACCTCATTGTGGTCTCGCTATTTTATGGGTCAGGCATTATCACGTACCTTCGGCCCAAATCCAGCTATTCAGCTGAGAGTGACAAACTGTTGGCCCTGTTCTATACAGTTGTGACATCCATGTTGAACCCCATCATCTACAGTTTGAGGAACAAGGAGGTTAAGGTGGCTTTGAGAAGAATGATGGGCAACAAACTATGCGCTGGGGAAGATCAAAAGTGATTGTTATTGGAATGGTTTCTTATCCTGTGGTGTCCATATAATCCTACGATGAATATTTTTTTTCTGACCAAAACTAGTTATCACCTACATTGTTATATTTTTGTGTCTTTGCTGAGACAAGTATGTAAATGTTGGTTGGTTGTTACTCCTTGGCCAGATAAATAATCTGAATAATTGAAATCTAGAAACACTGGAGGAGAGTATCCTCAGTAGGTGGCCCCATCTAGTTGGTTAGCTTTTGGGTGGAGAAGCATTGGAAGTCCCAAGACTATAGGCTGAAGTGGAAAACTGAAAAGAAAAATATCCTGAAAGAAAACAATAAACCACTTTCATAGCCAAGAAAACATCATCTATTTATTTTAATGCTAGTTTTAATCTGGACTGAATCAATGTGACAGTATTTCCTTTGCTGTTACAAGTTGCTTTGACACACAGATAGAAAGTTGGGATATACATCCATTAAACCTAAGTCAAAGTCAAAGTGTATGATCATCAGCAATTCAGGTTGACTTGAGGGAGCTTTCATGATTATTTAGGGGTGTGCAGATACTAGATCAGACTTGGACATTTTATGGCCCCAGCCCACATCCTGCCCTTTGCTGTCCCTGTCCAACCTGCTTGAGGTCAATTCAAAACTAAAAATCAAATGTAATTAAGCATATACCACAAACACAATACAACTGCATTATTTTTATTCTGAAGGTCATGTTATTTTTTAAAATTTATGTATGTGCGTGTGTACATGTGTGCATATATATCTTCACAACCCTATTGGTTTCAGCCCTGCACAATATTGCCAGTTTCTCATGTGGCCTCTTGGGAAAATAAATTGCCCCTCTCTGCGCTAAATCCCCATCTTCTGCTCAGTCTACACCAGTGATGGCGAAACTTTTAGTGACCAAGTGCCCAAACTGCAACCCAAAACCCACTTATGTATCGTCGGGTGCCGGGTGGGCATGGCCCACTGGGCGGGCATGGCCCATTGAGTGGGTATGGCCCATTGGGTGGGCGTGGCTGCGGGGGTAATGGCAGACTGGGTGGGACTAAAAAGTTCAATCAATCAATTCCAACTTTGCGAGATCTTTTTTTTCCCCGCGAGAAGTTGAAATTGACTGATTGAACTTTTTTTTTTTGTACACGGTGTCGGAGGCGTAAAGCGAAAAGGTTTTATAAAACCCAGCTGAAGGCCTAAGACTGGAGCAATGGCGCGCATGCCCACAGAGAGGGCTCTGCGTGCCACCTGTGGCACGCATGCCATAGATTCGCCACCACAGGCCTACACTTTCAACCCTGGTTGCTATAAGCATTTTTTTTTAATTAGAAGAATCCCAAGCATTAGACTAATTTATATAGATTGCATTGCATCCTCAAGTAGCATTTTGCAGGTCCCTGACCCAAAACATTTTTCTGGCAAACAGGAAGTGCTACTCAACTATATGATATCCAATTTAGGCTGCTAAATTACCTCCTTCACAAATAACACTTTCCTAGGGAAATTCAACTTTCTCTTAGCCACTATCCAAGGAATGTTGATTGGCTGGGAAAAAATACTAGGAGTTGTGGAGTATACATATAGTCCTCAACTTACGACCACAACTGAGCTGAACATTTGTGTTGCTAAGCAAGACAATTGTTAAATGAGTTTTGCCCATATTTTATGACTTTTCTTGCTGCAGTTGTTAAGTGAATTACTGCAGCTGTCAAGTTAGTAACATGGTTGTTAAGTGAATCTGGCTTCCCCGTTGACTTTGTTTGTCAGAAGGCTACAAAAAGTGATCACATGGCCCTAGGATGCTGCAACCGTCATAAATAGGAATCAGCTGTTAGGGGTTTGAATTTTGATCACATGATCATGGAGATGCTGCAATGGTCGTAGGTAAAAAAAACTGTCATAAATCACTTTTTTCAATACTGTTGAAACTTTAAGCAGTCATTAAGCGAATGGTTGTAAGTCAAGGAATACTTGCATATTGGAAAAAAAGGACAGTTTAAGATAAGGTAGTCCGTTACAGGTATTCCTCAAGTTACAATCATAATGGTGTCTGCCTATTACAGTCATAATGATTGGAACACGGGTCGTTCTCATGACTGACCCAATTTTACAACTTTTCTGTGGTGATTGTAAAACAAGCACCAGAGTCATTAAGTGAATCCATTAGTGGAAGTGCCAGTTTTTGGTGAAACTAATATGGTCACGTGATCATAGGACACTGCAAACGTGGCCCTGTTGCCAAGCACCCAAAGTGAAGTCATGTGATTGTGAAGGGGAGGGGCTGTCAGAACTTCCAATCCGGGTCATAAGTCCCCTGTTTTGGGTCAGTCTTCATAAAGAGGACTATTTGTATAAATAAACAAACTCTGCTCATGGCATGCTTCCTTTATGTTCTTTTTCAACGCCCCTCATCTTTGTAATCCTGCCTCACAATTGCCTCATCAACCTCACTAAATTCATGTGCAAAATCCCATCAGCTGTTGTGTATATCATTCTCCTTTCCATAAGTCCAGAAAGAGGGACTGTATCCCATCCTCTTTTAGTGTCTAGCTTTGCCCCCAAGGCTACCAATAAACTGATTTGTGCTTCAGTGTCTCTGGTTTAAAACTACTTGCCAAACACTGGAAAGAAAAAAAATATGTCGACTGTTGAAGAATGGATTTTGAAATTGACGGAATTAGCTGAGATGGCAAAACTAACCGCTTTGATGAGAGATAATGGACTAGACAGCTATATAAGAGACTGGAAACCATTTGTGGACTTTCTACATGCTAAATATAATAACAGATGGTTAACAGAGGGATTTGAAGATTAGTGTAATGTTAAGCTCAGCCTGTGTATTGCTTTTCTTCTTTTTTCATGTCTGTCTGTCTGTCTGCCTGCCTGCCTACTACCTACCTACCTACCTACCTACCTACCTACCTACCTACCTACCNTATCTTACATATTTGTAAAAGGGGAGGAGAATTTATTGCTATTTTATTTTCAGCACTCAGTCAGGGTGGATCCTACAAGTTAAATGTTAAATTTAATTGACCACTTTTTCCTCCTTTTTTGTACACTATTTTTTCTTTCTTTCTTTTTTGGTTAGAGTTGAATGTATGTTTCTGTTTGTTAATTTTACCTTTCTGTATTTTATTCTTTACAATAAAACAACTTATATAAAAAACCTATGCCTGTGAAAATTCTCTCACAATCCTTCATTTTATAGATAGTTTCTCATACCCATGACCTCACATTTCCTCAAAAAAAAATTCAGTATGAAGTGCATAACTCTTAGTCTTCTCTCTCTCTCTCTCTCTCTCTCTCTCTCTCTCTCTCTCTCTCTCTCTCTCTCTCTCTCTCTCTCTCTCTCTCTGTGTGTGTGTTTGTGTTTGTGTGTTTGTGTGTGTGTGTATACACAAGAGCAATTCGGAAATAACTCTCCATTTGGTTATCAATGACAGATACAGAACTTTCATTATATATATTAGAAAACTACAACATTACATTACTTTTTGACATAATCGCCATTCAAACTGAGGCACTACACCGGAAGGGGTGCGAAAGAAAATCCCACCAAATGTGAAGATGCCAAAGGAGCACTGCTAGTGAAGTTCATGGAGCATGGTTTGACCATGACCTCCAAGGTCCCTTCCAACTTTATTATTATTATTATTATTATTATTATTATTATTATTATTATTATTATTATTATTATTATTATTATTATTATTATTATTATTATTATTATTATATTGTGAGATGTTACAAAAATTCAGATGAGCCATCCATAACAAGTGTCGGAGTATGCTGACTTCCGGTGTGGTATTGGTTCACAATAATGCTTGCCTACACACTGCTAGATGGACCTAAGAACATTTTAAGTAGTTCCGTTGGGATATTTTTTTTATCACCCTCCTATAGGCCAAATTTGTTGCCGAGCAACTACTACTAAGGAATTTCAAACATTGTAAGATGTTATGACAAGTGTCTCAAATTGAATAGCGATTATGTCGAAAAGTAAATGTAATGTTGTAGTTTTCTAATGTGTATGATAAAAGTTCTGTATCTGCGAGATACACACACACACACACACACACACATATTAAAGAATATATATATTCTTTAAAGAATATATATATTCTTTAATGAGATCAGCCATTGCATAACTCAAGACTTATGGTTTACTCCCTGTTATTTTGCATGGAACTGAAAGATCTGGGTAACAATCTGGTGTAATCCAAATTACAGAGGCCCAATTGGAAAAATGATCAAACTGTAGATGTTCCTGATATAAATACACTACATTTTGGTAATTAACACATAGTTAATGCAATCACTTCCTATATATTAAATAATTTCTCTTTTCTGTCAGATAAAAATATTACAATTTAGGGTCAACTTTTGGGTGGGCTTTGTAGTCTCCAACCAAAGTTTGAGAGAATAAATGAATGAATGAATCTTCTTTCAACTGATTGAGATCTTCCCAATGAGAATTAAGTATTAAAAGGGTGCATCTGTATGTAGCTGGTAGAAGCCATGATGATGACAGGCAATCCAGGGTGTCATCACACCAATGATAATATAATGCAAATGTCACATCCCTCCAGTGGTGGGATTCAAATATGTCAACAATCGGTTGTCTGTGTGGATGCCGCTTCTAGAAGTCCATTCTGGGCCTGGGCAACAAAAATTTAGCTACCGGTTCTGCCGAAGTGGTGCGAACTGGCTGAATCCCACCACTGCATCCTTCCCTTGCCCTCCCCATAATGCCATTCTACAATGGATTTTAATACAGCTTTCCGCTGAAAATCGATGGAAAATTGCAATGATTTCTTAGTGCTTTCCTGCCAAAATGTGACAGTGTGATCTCCAAGGGATGCAACCAAAGATCTTGGTTGCCCACCTCATAACTCAGACCAGGCTGCATTCAAAGAACAGCCCCTGTTCTGGATCGTATAGCTCTATGTAAGTCTAACTAGAGAGCATGTATCAGTATGTTAGAATATCTGGCATTTATTGAGTTAAGTGCTGTTTCCTTAGAGATGGATTATGGGAAATGTAGTTTAGCTGGTCAGTCATCCCATGTTAATGGGTCAGTGGGAGGAGTTTCTAAAGGGCATTGGGAGACTTCCTGGACACAAGCCAGATTGGAATGTTCTTTGTCTGAAATAAGCATGAGCCATCGGAGGTCAGATGGCTCCGCTCCGTCCGCTCCATGTGAGAACTTGATGTGGAGAAGCTAATAAATTTACCTAATGGAGATCCACAGATTGATTTGTCCAGACGGAATCTACCACAATAGCAAGTATTATTTCTGACTGAATAAATATATATCTGTTTTGAAATCATCTTCATTCGAGTTAATCTGTCTGTGATTGAATTGGATTAGGGCATTCTGATTCATGATCAGAACAGCCCCATCCTCACAAAGGAGGTAATAATTCAATAGGGATAGAATTATAAAGTGTAAGGAAAACTCACTTTTCTCTAATTGAACCCAAGAGGAAGATCTATGAACTTTGAGCCACTGGCTCAGGAGATACATTATTCACCTTGTTATACTTCTGAGGCTCTTAGAGGAAATGGTCCATTGTCAGAGGAAATGAATTTCTTGCCATTAAATTCATTAGTCTTAATAATGCCTGCTGGGATTTGTTTACCAAGTTAAACAAAACTTGCATCACTTACTTTTATTTTCTTTCTTCCTTGTTCTTGGGTTGTTGGCTTTCATCAGCTATAAAGCTGGTTGAGTGGACACATTGCACTAAGCCCTGATTGGTTAAACTGCTCATGCAACATAATTATTTACACAGCACACAGTAAGTTGTAAACCAGTTTTGCAAACTATTACCGATGGAGTCATATACTAAGCCAGTGCTTCGCAACCTTGACAACTTGACGATGTAGGGACTTCAATTCCCAGAATTCCCCAGCCAGCCTCGCCAAGGTTGACAAGCACTGCACTAAGCCAATCCAAAACCAAATAACTTACATCACGTCTTAATTCAAACATTCCCAATCTTTTGGGCTAAAAGGCGTATGTAGAAACTGGTGGATGCTATGGTGCTATGGTGCAAGAAGTCAGGAGCCAGGATAGAGCTCAAATGTACTACGAGTTTATTTCATGCTATCCATATACAAGAATCTGAACTACTAATGGTCAAGGCAAATTGGTACCAAATAAGAGTCAACAGACTTCAAAGGGTACTGGACTTAGGTCACTTTTGATGGTGTAGATCAGGGGTCCACAACCCCCGGAACCTATTTGCAGTTGGGCCACAGAGTGGTGGGCTGGTGCACCCAACCACTCAAAGCTCAACTTGCATGAGTGGTGGGTTGGCGTGCATGCACCGTGTGCGCGCAGCTCAACCTATGCAAGTCAAGCTGCATGTGCGTGCGCATGCATGCTGGCCCACTGCTCGCTAGGTTGAGCTGCGTGTATGCATGTGCACACCAGCCCATTGCTCTGTAGCCCAGTTCCCTTCTCCCCCCTGCTGAGCTGCCAAAATGCAAAGGTTGGGGACTGCTGGCGTAGAGGCTCTAAACTAATGATGCATTTGACCCCAACCTTAAGCTCAACCTGGTCATCTCTTACATCCTATTACAAAAAGGTCAAGATTGATGTCAGGCACCAAAAACTAAGAAAGATACATTCTAAGCAGATTTCTTTATGGTTCTCCACCTATAGACAGAAATCTTGCCAAACTGAAGTAGACTACTTGCACCATAAAAGATACACTCTGGGAACTATTAGGGAGGAGTTGTCTTAACTCTCTTTCTCCCACACAAACTATCTAAACTGTGTTGTCTCTTGCTTTTCTGGAATGCACTCCCTTCCTCTTGGAAATCCAGACAACACTCCACCACACCACCATAGTTGAGCTGCAATCATCCAGATGACTGCAAGATAACAGCAGGGTTGTCATTGAAAGGCCTTCTGGAATTTTGCAGTCTAGATTTAATACTCCTTTCTTAGAGCTTCTGTTAACCCCAATTCTAGACTCAGCCCTGTCTGGAGGAAGGGCAAAGAAAATCAAATTGCCAAAATGAAGAACAAGTGAAGAAGAGCAAGCTATAAACTGGGTTCATACATCCCATTGACTTGTAATGTGTATTTGATCTGGCATTTTCAATTGATCTTAAAATTTCTTTTGTTAAGTGAGTTTTACCCCATTTTACGACCTTTCTTTCCACATTTGTTAAGTGAGTCACTGCAGTTGTTAAGTTAGTAATACAGTCATTAAATGAATCTGACTTCCCCACTAACTTTGCTTGTGAGAAGTTCGCAGGAGGTCACATGACCCCGGGACATTGCAACCGTCATAAATATGAACCAGTTGCCAAGCATCTGAATTTTGATCACGTGATCATGGGAATGCTTCAACAGTTGTAAGTGTGAAAAACAGTTATAGGTCACTTTTTTCAGTGCTGTTGTAACTTCCAACAGTCACTAAATGAACTGTTGTAAGTCGAGGACTACCTTTACAGCTTGAACTTTTCCCTACTCATGGATTATTTGCCTGGACAATTTTCAGGAGGAAAAAATATATAATGACTTTAATGCCCAGAAGACTTTAATTCCCTTTTGGTTTTGATGCTATGACTTAAAAGGCTTGCAAAGTATTCCTCATCACCTCCATTCAAGCCAAGGAATATGAATCAGTTGTAAGTAAGTATTGGAGATTAGCTTTAAGGAATTGTGGAAGGCAAATGTATCATATGTTGGAGTGGTTAGGTTTACAAATTTGGGCACTGCCAGAACAGCAAGATTCATAATTAATGTGAATGGTGGAGATGTTTTCATCTTCTCCAACTTACAGGAAGATAAAAAGAGGCATAACTATTTCATCTTATGCCTCTGAGGATGTTTTTGTCAAAACTTATTCCAGCTTTGAAATACTAACCCCCAGCATTTAACAATATTTGTAGTGCTGTTGTGCATAAATAACAGAGTAAAAATGAATGAACATAGTTTCAGAGATTTTTGAGCCTGATGTTCAGTGATGTACCATTGATTCCTTTATGATTGATGGGCCTCAAAATTCCTTTGTTCTGTACAATAGCAGCAGGACAATAATCAACAACAGTCTGAATCAGAGAGTGGTTTGAACAAAGCACCTTTCAGAGGTAGCTTTGGAAGTTGAGACCCATTTAAAAAAAAACCTTTCCCTTAACAGGAAATAAAGACATGTTGAGAAACTGTGTAACAGTGATTAACAAGAAAATATAATTTGGTTGGGAAATAGAAAAGGAGTAGCTGAACTTAATCAAATACTCCCATATTGATTAGAACTGTGAAATTAAATTGTTTGGCAGGGGATTCAGCCAGACAATGGAAGAATGAATGCGAGAAGAACAGCTTTCACCACTGGGAAGTTCCTGCTGTTGACTACAATAGTTAGAAAGGTTCTCCATAGTATAACCTCTATGATCTCATAGTCTCAAAGTCTCTGGCTGAGGTGCACAAAGGCTCCGGTGCTTACATGAACCGGAGATACAGAAATGGGAGTGGAATTCAACACATGGAGATAGCATAAGGTGGAGAGAACTGGCAGAGAGCAGTGATTTATTAACAATTTTTAATCAACAGCATCCTTATCATCAAAGACCAAAACCACAGAATAGGAGATAGCTTTGCCTAGATATATGACATTCTTCCTCTCTCCCTCCGTAATGTTTTCGGAGGCCTCATATTGTAGGTTTTGGCGTCAGATGTTGAGACATTTTCCCACTGTATGCAAGTGGAAAGGGAATGTATTTTATTTGGATAATGTCGCAGTGGATTAGAGAAGGGTGGGGAGGTGTATGTCTGTGTGCATGTTTGTGTATGTCTAGGAAGAACAGTGATATACTAGCTGATTCATTATTCTGTTAGTTTTAATGGGTGGGACTGACCCAGAAAAGAAAAGGTCACGATAAATCTATTTATCTTAAAACATCATAAGGGGTTTTTTTGGGCAGAAAAAGGATAGTAGAATACCCCATCCAGAAACTATTAGCGTGACAAAGTAATTTAAAAATATAATAAGTCTCTTAAACTCTCAATATCCTTGAGAATTTATGTAAAAATGAGAGACACACAAACACACATACGCAGAGACAGATAGATAGAGATAGATAGATAGATAGATAGAGAGAGAGAGAGAGAGAGAGAGAGAGAAGGGGAAAGAGAGAGAGAAGGAGGAGGAGAGAGATAGAGAGAAAACGGAGAGAGAGAGGGAGGGAGAGGGAGGGAGAGGGAGAAGGAGGGAGGGGGAGGGAGAGAGGGAGGGAGAAGGAGGGAGAGAGAAAGCGAGTGAGAGAGATACAGAGAGAGGGAGGGAGAGGGAGAGGAAGAGAGCAAGGGGGAGGGAGAGGGAGAGAGAGAGAAAGCGAGCAAGCGAGAGAGAGAGGGAGGGAGAGGGAGAGGAAGGGAGAGGGAGAGGGAGAAAGAGAGAGAGAGAAAAGAGAGGGAGAGAGGGAGAGAGGGGGAGGGAGAGGGAGGGAGAGAGAGGGAGGGAGAGGGAGAGGGAGAAAGAGAGAGAGAGAGAGGGAGGGAGGGAGGGAGAGGGAGAGGGAGAGGGAGAGGGAGAGGGAGAGAGAGAGAGAGAGAGAGAGAGAGAGAGAGAGAGAGAGAGAGAGAGAGAGAGAGAGAGAGAGAGAGAGAGAGAACAAGAGAGAGAGAGAGAGAGAGAACAAGAGAGAGATATATATTCCTGAGGACCAATTCACATTTTAGGCAAGGAATGCGAAAGAGCCAACGGTTCTCATAGCAGATGTCTTGAGGAAGATTGCAGAAATTAATTTAGAAATTAAAGTTGAAGGTCCAGCTATCAATCCCAATGTTGGACAGGTATACCTCTATAATGAGATTGTAGCATGTCATGTTTACAGTATGATACTGTTTGATCCTGGTAGATGACAATTGGAAGGAGATAACTTTTTTAGGAGCTGCTGGAAAACCTGGTTTCTTTTTTAACTGTGGTGTCATATAAGTATTATGGCATATTTCTCTATGTTTTCTCTATCCTTAAGGTGGCAGATCTATCTATCTATCTATCTATCTATCTATCTATCTATCTATCTATCTATCTATCTATCTATCTATCTTCAACCTCTTTCAGGATGAGCAGGCAAATGGAGAATGTCACCGCAGTGACGGAATTCATCCTAACTGGACTTTCAGACCTCCCAGCCATCCGCTTCCCCTTGTTTGTGGTCTTTCTGCTTATTTATCTAGTCACACTACTGGGCAATGGCGCCATCCTCCTTGCCATAGCAACTAATTCTCAGTTGCACAACCCCATGTATTTCTTCCTCAGTAATCTTTCCTTGCTGGACATCTTCTGCTCCACAGTTACGGTGCCCAAGATGCTGGAGAACCTTTTGACAGAAAACAGTTCCATCTCCTTCACTGGCTGTGTGCTACAACTCTACTTCCTGGTGGCCCTGGCAGGGACGGAGGTCTTTCTCTTGGTTGTCATGGCCTATGACCGCTATGTGGCCATATGCAACCCTTTGCGATACATTGTCATCATGAACAAACAGCTGTGCCTTCAGATGGCTTCAGGCACATGGGTCACCGGAATCCTCAATTCCCTGTTGCACACTGTAATGACCTTCACGCTTCCTTACTGCCAACTAAATAAAGTCAACCAATATTATTGTGACATCCCACCAGTCTTGGCCATATCTTGTGCTTCCACCTATGCGGCTGAGATGGTTGTCCTTATCTTTGGGGGAATTTTTGGGGTGGGGACATTTCTAGTCACTCTGATCTCTTACGTTCATATCATTTCCTCAATTCTGAGGATCCATTCTGCGGAAGGGAAGCGCAAGGCGTTCTCCACTTGTGCCTCTCATCTAATAGTGGTCTGTCTTTTCTATGGGACTATGATCTTCACTTATGCCAGGCCTTCCTCAAGCCGCCATCCAGACCAGGACAGGCTGGTGAGCATGCTGTATGGGGTGATTACCCCAATGCTGAACCCCTTAATCTATAGCCTTAGAAACAAGGAGGTGAAAGGAGCTTTGAGAAGGCTGATGAATCCTAAATAGTTCTGGTGCAGAGGTGGGTCTGGCAAAATTTGTTTTAGGTTCAGTGATGTGTAACTTAGTCAACCTTGGAATCACTATTACACCCACACCAATGAAATCCTAATCCTGATTCAAGGAAAAGAAGCATCTAATTAATATATTTGCTATTTTGTCCTTCTTCAAAATAGCCTCCCATAAATATGAAAAACATTTGCATGCTAAATGAAGAAATTATGATAAAACAAGGGATCTTCCTAAAAATCAGTGAATATTGAGAGAATGTTTGGTTGAGGAGTGTAGAGTCCTTACTTATTGGCTAAAAGTAATTGGGCACAGAAAGAGGAAGCATCTAGATACCTGGATCTGGTTTTGCAAATCTTTGAGGCCAGATGTGGTTAGTACTTGGACAGGAGACCACTAGAAAATCACTGGGCTATAAGATAGACTGGGAAAGTGAAGAAAATGATAGGGATGTGTTGATGTAGTTACCAGAAGCTGAGCTTGGAGGTGGGAGTGGAGACCGTTGTTATAGGAAGGCATTTCAAGACTTATATAAAACATACTATAGCTGGAAGAGTTAGAAGTATCTCTTTCTGTGTTGAACTCTTTAATCTTCAGACCAAGTGGCAGAAAATCAGGAGTCTGGTGGTGCTTTTTTAAATTAGAAAATGTTATTAAAAGGCACTGATGACATTAGCTGCAGTTCAAAAAAAACAAAAAACCCTCTGCTTTTTAATCAGATGTGCTAATTGGGAAAGATGCTCCTGGTTTTCAATCCTTAACCCAAGATAATTGATTCTGCTCATTGCATTTTCCACATGAGCTTTATTTGTTCTGCTCTGTTCTGTAGAAATATTAAAATTAATATTATCAAGACATTTGGGAAAGGGTCTGTTTTTGTTTTTGCTCATGTGACTCCATAAAACACATGTATATGTATAAAAATGAAAAAGCGAATGCATGAAAAATCCAAAACATTGCGGTTTCTTTTACTGTATGCAGCTATTCCTTGACTTAGGACCACAACTGAGCCCAACATTTTGGTTGCTAAGCAAGACTGTCGTTAAGTGAGTTTTACCCCATTTTATGATCTTTCTTGCCACGATTGTTAAGTGAATCACTGTAGTTAAGTTAGTAACACAGTTGTCAAGTCAATCTGGCTTCCCCATTGACTTTATTTGCCAGATGGTTGTAAAAGGTGATCACATGACCCTGAGATACGGCAACCGTCATAAATACGAGCCAGTTGCCAAGCGTCTGAATTTTGATCACATGGCCATGGGGATGCTGCAATGGTTTTAAGTGTGAAACATGGTCATAAGTCACTTTTTTCAGTGGTGTTGCAACTTCAAACGGGGGTCACTAAACAAAATGGTTGAGAACTACTACATTTCTCTCTTTTTAAAGCTTTCCTGTTAATATAGCTTAATATCAGGGCTGTGCACACTTTGAAAATGACGCAGATGTACTTTGGAGTTTATTTGAGTGCAGCATTTCTCAATGTATTCTTCGAAAGTCTCTTGCTTGTCTGCGGCTGTGCAATTCAAGGTCGAAAATAAAATAAAGAAAAAGTCCCTAGGAACGGTTGCTATATCCAGAATTGACCAAGAGCAGTTCCTATATCCAGAATTGATTCCAAAGTAATGCGGAGGCATCTGTTACAAACGAAGACTCGAGCAGCTGAATGTGAAAATTAAAAACAAACAAACATAGAAATAAGCCGAGTTTATAGACAGCTGGGCTGGAATGAACAAAACATCCCTTATCGGGGTAGTCAACCTTGGCTCTTTTATGACTCGTGGACTTCAACTCCCAGAATTCCTGAGCCAGCTTTGCTGGCTCAGGAATTCTGGGAGTTGAAGTCCACGAGTCATAAAAGAGCCAAGGTTGACTACCCCTGCCTTAGATGTTAGATCTATGATAGTCCAGCCTACACAAAGTAGCTGAAGTTGGGTTATGCAGTACTCTCATTCTTCTCCCACAACAGCAACTCTGGGGAAAAAAAGTTGAGAGAAAGGATTAGCCCAAAGTCCCCAGAGAGCTTCTGTGGTTGAAGATGGACTCTCCCTGTACCACCTCCTTCCCTCCCCCACTTAAGTGGCGGAGAGAAATGGACTGACCCAGACACCCAAGAAGTTTCATTGTTGAGGGGGACTAGAACATGGACCTCTCAACTTCTAGGGCAGCACCTTCACCACTGAAGCATCTTGTCCCTTGGCCTGATAGAAATGGACTGGCCCAATCATAGGAAGCTTCTATTGTTGAGGGGGGATTAGGACATGGATCTCCCCACTTGTAGTCCAGCACCTTTACCAATGAACCATCTTGCCCCTTAGTCTGAGAGAAACGGACTGGCCCAATCACAGGAAGCTTTCATTGTTGAGGGGGGATTAGGACATGGATCTCCCCACTTCTAGTCCAGCACCTTTACCAATGAACCATCTTGCCCCTTGGATTGAGAGGAATGGACTGGCTCAATCACAGGAAGCTTCCATTGTTGTTGTGGGACTAGAACTTGGATCTGTGGACCTCTAGGGCAGCACCTTCACCACTGAACCGTCTTGCCCCTTGATCTGAGAGAAATGAACCAGTCCAGTCACAGGAAGCTTCCATTGTTGAAGGGGGACTAGAATTTGGATTTTTCCATTTTTTTGTTGTCTAACACCTTCACCACTGAACTATCTTGTCCCTGAGAGTCTGATAGAAATTGACTGCCCCAGTAAGAGGAAGCTTCCATTGTTGAGGGGGGAGTAGAACATGGAACTCCTCATTTTTAGTCCAGCACTTTTACCACTGAACCATCTTGTTCTCCTCAGGCTGAGGGAAATGTCTTCAGTAGCAAATAAATGCAGGCACTGGAAACCAAAATAAGGCCTCATCTTGACCCTGGGCTCTCCTTGGCTTATAAAGCTCATGGTTTATAAACTGGGAATCATAGTTTACCCAGCCCAGTGCCTCTTAAACATGGGGGAATTACCCAAATTGAATAAATATATGGTTCTTTTGGGTCAAGATACCTGGACCAATTACCCATCACAACAAGGAAATTTTAATTTCAATTTAAAATGTAAATTTTAAAAAAAATCAAATTAAATTTAAATTGCCATCTGTGCTAAAATGTATTCAAAAAGATCTCCCAAAATATTCCTATTAAGATCAAAAAATGTATGAAATTATCCATTGTAATTTGTGGAGATGGTGTAAAAATCATTTAGTGATACTGTTTTTAATAATACAGGGAGTCCTCAAGTTACGATCATTCTTTTAGCAACTCTTCAAAAGTACGACGATGCTGAAGGAATCAACTTTCGGCCAGGCTTCAAGAGTTCGATAAGACTTTTTGATAAGTGGTTTTGGGTAATGAAGGATAAAGTTTGGGAAGCCCTGGTTTAGCTCACCGTAAGAGCCAGTTAATTGTACATTCAACTGTGCCTCATTAAAGATTTCCTTTGCTTTCTCCTATGTTGCAGCAGCCTGCCCTGTGAGGAATAGCAGCACGATGGAGAATATTTGCTGCTCTGTTCTTTGGTTTGATATTTGTGCTAGAAAAGACAAAATTGTTGCAAAATCCTTAGAGCTTCCAATTCCCCAGCCCCCAGTAATTCCCACTGCATTGCAGGCTTCCCAGAGGAAATTGGGCTGGTGATAAAAAAAGACGAGTCTCCCTCTTGTGTGTTTTCAGAGCACATGGAGAAAAAAAAAACCCTCTTGGCTTTTGGGGTTAAGAAGATGGACAAACAGCAGCTGTCAACAGTGAGTACTGAGAGATACTAATTTTATGTGTTGTGAGCGCCAGGTCTGAAGGAGAAGGAGGAAGAAAGGCAATGGGGCAGCTAGGATGTAGCCCAGCTAGGACCAACCAAACACAACAGGAATACCTGGAACAGAAGAGGTTCAAGAAGGATCTGAAAAAGAAGCTCGGTGGCCCAGACATCTCCGTCAGAATCCATTGACCAATGTCTAGATAGCAGAGGCTTTTGTTTTTGCAGTGATGAACTGGAGACCTTTGAGAAGCTCTTCAAGCATGACAAGAGCACTATAGCTCTATTCTCATCTGCCCTCAACAACTGCAAAATGTAACAGAGAACAGTCATGTTTAGTAGCTGTGAGAACCTTCTCCTCCAATGTAGAATGGAATAGTATAGAATAACAGAGTTAGAAGGGACCTTGGAGGTCTTCTAGTCCAACCTCCTGCTCAGGCAGGAAACCTACACCATTTCAGACAAATGGTTGTTCAATCTCTTCTTAAAAACTTCCAGTGTTGGAGCATTCACAATTTCTGGAGACCAGTTGTTCCACTGGTTAATTGTTCTAATTGTCAGGAAATTTCTCCTTAATTCTAGGTTGCTTCTCCCCTTGATTAGTTTCCATCCGTTGCTTCTTGTCCTGCCCTCAGTTGTTTTGGAGAATAGCTTCTTTCTGACAACCCCTGAGATATTGGAACACTGCTATCATGTCACCCTTAGTCCTTCTTTTTATTAAACTAGACTTACCCAATTCCAGCAACTGTTTTTTATATGTTTTAGCCTCCAGTCCCCTAATCATCTTCGTTGTTCTTCTCTGCAGTCTTTCTAGAGTCTCGACATCTTTTTTACACCGTGGTGATGTAAAATGTATTTGCCAAATACTCTTTGCGAGTCCCCCAAGTTGATGGCTATCGTATGGTACCAAAGTCCTTCTACCTTTCCAGACACTACATTCTTTTTTTTAATGTAGCTGAATTACTTATCCTTATTCATTATATTTTGCACCTTCCACATACCATGTATAATTTTATATGTATATACCATACATTTCCTTATATGGTCTTTTTGACTCAGTCCCAAAGGCTGTCTGAAAAGAGTTTTTTTTTTCCAAAGCTTTAATGCTGCCTTGTTAGAAAATTCATTCAGGTTCCCCACCCCTATCCAAATCCTTCTGCAAAACTGTCTTCAAGAATATTTCTCCACCTTCCCCCAACCCACAAACAGATGAGTTCAGGAATAAGATCCCAGTATAGATGAAAACATCTTGTTCAGATTTCACAATGGAACGAAGGTTACAGGTTCTTCCAATGTTTGAAGGGAAAAAAATAATTGGATTTAACAGAAATGGATAATACTGTGATTTAGTTACATCTGCAAACAAACTGATGACGATATAATAATATATAGTCAAAATGGCTAGCTTGAGGCTAAATGTGTAAATTAAGATTCATCATAAATAAAGCAAGCAAATAAACTTCATTTTTTTTACTAAATGATGTACTGCTCCCAAATGAAAATTTGAATGATTTTGCAACAAACTAAAACCCTTATCAGAACATGATGGGATTTAATGGACCAAGATGTAGAGAAATCAGTGGTTGCCATCTGAATTATGACATTGCATAAGGCTCTAGGGCTATCTGATGGTTTTAATACAGGGTTTTATACATTTAACAAAAAAATCCCTTATTTCCATCAGATTAAACATGTCAAAATGAAAGGTTGTTATTTTCCTAAGACACAGAAAATATTAATAAGTTCACTGCCCACTTCTCATGAAAACCCCCGTGAAGTGGAGTCTTTCCAATTTAACTTTAAAATGTGATTTCTTTTGTTTTTGGTCTCTTACTGCAAATAGAATTTAAAGCCACTGATATGGAAACCTATAGGTCAAGATGGATTTTGTTCCTGGAAGAAGAATTGTAGACCCAAGTAAGGACTATTGTACTCATATGAGCTAATTACTCTGTCCTGCAAGAAAGAAAGTTTAATGTTGTAAAATACTACATTTTGCATTTATTCTACTTTCTGCTTTCTAATGTCTAGGTAATATTGGCAACTATAGATATTGGCAACATCTGGCAGAATTCCATTCTTGGAACAGAAATACAACACGGCTTTCTATTGTCCATGCCTCCTACTTTTTCTACATGTTTTCTACATGTTTTTCCCTTTAAATCTCTTACAGGGAGAATGCTACCCTTTGAGCAAGGGACCAGAGAACAGGACCCAAGTGACAGAATTTATTTTAATGGGACTTTCGGACCTCCCAGCCATCCGCTTCTCCCTGTTTGTCGTCATTTTGCTTATCTATTTAGTCACGCTATTGGGCAATGGCACCATCCTCCTTGCCATAGGAGCTAATTCTAAGTTGCACAACCCCATGTATTTCTTTCTCAGTAATCTTTCCTTGCTGGACATCTTCTGCCCCACAGCTACGGTGCCCAAGATGCTGGAGAACCTTTTGACAGAATGCAGTTCCATCTCCTTCATTGGCTGTGTGCTACAACTCTATTTCTTAGTGGCTCTGGCAGGGACGGAGGTCTTTCTCTTGGCCGTCATGGCCTATGACCGCTATGTGGCCATATGCAACCCTTTGCGATACACTGTCATCATGAACAAAAAGCTTTGCCTTCAGATGACTGCTGGAACATGGGTCACCGGCTTCCTCAATTCATTGTTGCACACAACTTTGACTTTCATTCTACCTTACTGCAACTCCAATAGAATTAACCAATTCTATTGTGACATCCCACCAGTCTTGGCCATATCTTGTGCTTCCACCTATGTGGCTGAGATGGTTCTCCTCATTGTTGGTGGCATATTTGGTGTGGGGGCTTTTCTAATCACCTTGATTTCCTACACTCACATCATTGCCACCATTCTGAGGATCCGTTCTGCTGAGGGAAAACGTAAGGCCTTTTCTACCTGTGCCTCCCACTTAATAGTGGTTTGTCTTTTCTATGGAACCACCATATTCACATACATAAGACCTTCCTCCAGTTACCATCCAGACCAGGATAGGCTAGTGAGCATGCTCTATGGGATGATTACTCCCATGCTAAATCCCTTGATTTATAGCCTTAGAAACAAAGAAGTGAAAAAGGCCCTTGAGAGCCTAATAGTTCGTCAATCCCATTAACACCAGAAGAATTTAATGAGATTGTTAGAAAAGATATTTTGTACTCCCTTGCATCGGGGTGGAGTCAGGACGACTGAATGGAGCCGAGAATTTACTGGCGGGATGCCCTTCCTGACGCCTACAGGAAGCTAATAGCAGATATTTTCTCTTTGTACCCAGAAAGAGAAATATCTGCCGCTACCAAAGATTGAACTCACAGCCTCCTGATTGTGAGATGAGAGCTCCGCCTCTAGGCCATCACGCTGCTTAGAGGGATACCATGATTAATGGTATCAAAAGCCTCTGAGAAGCCAAATTGGGCAAGGATGGATGCACAACCCTTATCTTGCCATCACCAGAAATTTGAGGATAATAATAATAATAATAATAATAATAATAATAATGATGATGATGATGATGATGATGATGATGATGATGATGATGATGATGATGATGATGATGTTGGAAGGGACCTTGGAGGTCATCTAGTCCAACCCCTGCTCAGGCAGGAAACCCTATACCATTTCAGACAAATGGCTGTCCAGTCTCTTCTTAAAAACTTCCAGTGTTGGAGCATTCACCACTTCTGGAGGCAGGTTGTTCCACTGGTTAATTGTTCTAACTGTCAGGAAGTTTCTCCTTAGTTCTAGGTTGCTTCTCTCCTTGATCAGTTTCCATCCGTTGCTTCTTGTC
>NW_015387114.1:324928-334604 GCF_001527695.2 Protobothrops mucrosquamatus
TGAGGAGAGATCCAAAATTCTGCAGATAGTGACATTCTTGTAGTTGTGACACCAGAGTTGCAATTTTTCCAGTGTATTTAATGGTTTTTTTTCAGTGAAGAAATGAGATAAATGTCTGGCTTTGTTAGCTTTGTTGCCTTGTTGCCCTTCCCCGGGGGATGGAATGTCTCACTTTTATCTGAGAAATGGTTTGTGCTTGGAGCCAAAAGAAATCGAAAGTGAGAGAGACCTTGAAGAGCCCGCCAAAAAGTCCGGTTACCAAAACACAGATGCCACCTGTGGATTGGCTGGGATTCAAATGAACACTGGGACACTGGGAGGAGGGGAGGAGTATTGAATGCTACTTATAATATATCACTTCGCAGGTTTTTCTCTCAGATCTTGCCTTGATTCCCTGCTGTCACTAGCCCCTAATAAAAGTTTCCTTTTGAGACAATGCTTGTTTCAAGAGTTCTGCTTTCTTGGGTGGCTTAGCTGAAGTAGGTCCTTACATATTTCCTTATTAGGTAGATTTTCTTGAGTTCATAGAGAATTTGGACTCTGAAGTTGAAAATGAAATGCAGTGAATAAATCCAGTCCATATTTGAGACTATTCACGCCCTTGTCTCTCACATTGACTCAAGGCCCATTTTTTGACGATTTAGTACAACCAGTGATAATGCTGTCTCATTCCCAAGTTTATAACTACTTCCAAATAAGTTGAGGCAGATTTCAAATCTAAAACCTGCATCCATCAGAATTTTGTGCATACAGTGCAAGCTAAGTTATAACTCTTTGTCCAGAGATAATACAATTTTTCCATGTGGAGCTTTTAATACAAGTAGTCCTTGATTTACTACAGTTCATTTAGGGACTGTTTGAAATTACAATGGCACTGAAAAAAGTGACTTCTGGATGTTTTTCACACTTACAACCACTGCAGCATCTCTGTGGTCACATGATGAAAATTCAGACCTTTGGCAATTGACTCATATTCAGGATAGTTGCAGTGTTTTGGGGTCATGTGATCACCTATTGTGACCTGACAAGCAAAATCAATGGGAAGCCAGATTCGCTTTACAACTGTGTTACTAACTTAACAACTTAACAACTGTGGCAAAAAGGTCATAAAATGAGGCAAAATTCACTTAACAAATGTCTCAGTAACAGACATTTTAGGCTCAATTGTGGTTATAAGTTGAGTACTACCTGTATGAGATAATCTTTAGGGATACCGTCTTCCTTTTATTTATCTTTCCTAGAACATGGTCCTCAACCCCCGGTCCGTGGACTGATACTGGGCCGCAGCATGTCAGCAACTGGTCTGCACAAACAAACAAAACCCCATCCATGGGATGCTGGCAGCACACAAAATCACGCACCCTCTGGTCCGAGGAAAAACCTTTCTCCACGGAACCAGTCCCTGGTGCCCAAAAGGCTGGGGACTACTGTCCTAGAACAGGGCTTTTCAACCTTTTCACCCATTGTACCACTTTTAGGATATGGCAATATCCAAGTACCCCAGTCGCCTAGCAAGGTGTCAAAAACTTGATGACAAAAAAAGGAAAAAAAGTGATGAAGTACAGGTAGTCTTCAACTTACAACAGTTCACTTAGTGACTGTTCGAAGTTACAACGGCACTGAAAAAAGTGCCCCCCAAGCCACAGCCGAGCAAGACACCTATCTGCCCACCCGGCAGTGCTCTTCCTCCTGTCCGAGGTTTTCATTGTTGTGAGCATTTCTGTTGAGGATTGGCAGCGGGTGTGTGTGTGTGTGTGTTTGGTTTTTATTTCCCCCATTTGCTGGGTGGTTGCAGCAGGTTTGGTCACTTCACATGACCCTGGGACACTGTGACCATCATAAATATGAATCAGTTGCCAAGCGTCTGAATGTAAATCACAAGACCCTGGAGATGCTGCAACATTCCAGCTGATCGGCGCTTCTTCAGGGCTCAGCAGAAGTGCCAGGATCAGTGCCGAGCTCCAGCTGGAACCTGGCGCTGATCCTGGTGCTTCCACTGAGCCCTGACAGTCCCGAAGAAGTGCTGATCCTGGCACTTCAGCTGAGCCCTGACAGCCCTGCAGCTCCAGCCATCTCTCGCTCAGGCTTGTCAGGTGCTGACATGGGTTCAGCTCATTCCCCTCCCCCACTACTTTTCTAGGATGGTCGCGTACCACCTGCCAGGTGCTAATGTACCACAGGTGGTACCCGTACCACTGGTTGAAAAGCCCTGTCATAGAAGACTCATCTGAAAAGACTGGTTGGGCAGCAGGGAAGGGTGCAAAGTTCCTGACAACTCGCCTCTGCTCAGAGCATTCAGTGGTGCAGAGACAGCTGTCAATGACCAGGTCTGGGTAATTCCTGTTGGCTTTGGAAAGACAACAAAGGGAATAGCACAGCCTATGCAGGAGAAAGCAGCCGAGTCTGGTGGGCACAAATGCGTGAGTTGTACCCCGGGACTAACCACATGCCATTCCCCTGTTGGGGGCAGCAGAAGCCAGGGCTCTTTCCCCCAAAGCAGCATAAGCTGAGTGAAGAGCCACCTTCACTATTGTTTCTGTGGAAGTTGAAAATCCGTCAAAAAAAGGTGCTGGAATGCCGTTCCGTGCGTTCTATGACAAAAAAGCCCTGCTTACAATATTGCTACTATTCTCAGGATCTGTTGATATGGTTATTGATTTTTATGCGCTGAGAATGGTGGTTATGTCACCAGAGTTGCAATTACTACATTTGTAGATATTAAATCAGGATTTCAATAGATTTGTCAGTGAAGAATGAGAAGAATGTGGAGAGAAACATATCAAAACAGGATAAAAACACACTAATAACATATAACTATATAAATGGATAATGGAGGGTGTTTTTTAAATAAGGAAGACCAGAGAAACATAATTAGTTTATTATTGCAATTTTATTAAAAACTGATATTCATGGTAATATATATATATTTTTAAAAAAAATCAAAATTAGTTCAAAGTATTTAGGTGACATCACTCTGCCAACAAAAGTGTGTATAGTCAAGGCCATGGTTTTCCCAGTTGCAATGTATGGATGTGAAAGTTGGACCATAAGAAAGGCTGAGCGACAAAGAATGGAGGCCTTTGAACTATGGTGCTGGAGAAGACTCCTGCGAGTCCCTTGGACTGCAAGGTAATCAAACCGGTCAGTCCTAGAAGAGATCAACCCTGACTGCTCTTTAGAAGACCAGATCCTGAAGTTGAGACTCAAATACTTTGCCCACCTAATGAGAAAGGACTCACTGGAGAAGAGCCTGATGCTGGGGAAGATTGAGGGCAATAGAAGAAGGGGACGACAGAGAATGAAGTGGCTGGATGGAGTCACTGAAGCAGTAGGTGTGAGCTTAAATGGACTCCAGAAGATGGTAGAGGACAGGAAGACCTGGAGGAATGTTGTCCATGGGGTCGCGATGGGTCGGACACGACTTTGCAACTAACAACAACAACAATTTAGGTGGTACCATCTCTGAATTCAGTTCTCAGTTGTATACATACTTGAATAAATAATACTTCCTAATACGTCTTTATTTCCCTTTGCATTAAAGTAATACGTCACACGTGCTAGTATTTCTGAAGTTCAGATTAGACGCTCCTAACCCAAGTATTACTTTCCCAGCAAAAACAAAGCTCTGGCACAGCAATGTAAGTTCATATTAAACAACTATCCCTTCTGCAAAAACATTTTTCAAGAGTAAGTAAAACTATCAGTTCAGTCATACAACTTTGAAAAAGGCAAGCAGTGATGCTAAGCTTGGAGAAGATACCATGAGGTGAGCAGAATTCTGGGAAAGCAAACAGTAGTAATTCTCTATCTTTCCCTCTCCCTATCCAGAAATTGTGTTTATAGAATATTGCTTCCTTGTTTTTTCAAAACCCCCAACTATAGCCAATCACATTTTGATTATAATCTGAGTTAGTCTATCAGGAGGGATTTTAACCCCATTCCTCTTTATGCATATCTTTTAATCCAGAGCTGTCAGTAAATCAATCAATATTTCAATGTACTTGTATCATGGCCTGTGGTTCAAACATAACCCAATGAAATCATACTCCTTCTGTTCCTCAACAGGAGATGTGGTTGATACCCATGCATGGTTCTTTCAATGAACCCGTTTTCAGATGCAAATAACCAGGACATTTGTTGAGCTCAAAGGATAGAAGAGTTTATTATTGCTACATCTAATACCAGAATTTAGTAAACTAATGGGCAAAGCTAAATTGGTGTTAGATAAAGGTCAACATAATTCACGGAGGGCTAGAATCAGGTCTTTTGTGACAAAGCAATGATTCTAAACTGATTACATGTTTAACCCCACCTTCCAGCTTAGCCTCTTTTTCTCCTAACCTGTGTCATCCACCCTGCTTCTCGCCTGGTCCTTCTTTCTCCACACATTGCCTCTTTCTTCTTTCTTCCCACCTTCCTTCAGCTGTCTGGTTTCCTTCCTTGTAAGGAAATGGCTTTTCAATCATTTACTTGTTTTACTAGACATAAAAATTAGGTTTCCTGTCAGGGCTCTTACCTTCTTGAAATAAATTATTACCAACTTTGGGTCATACAGAAGGGAAGAGAAACATTTACTAGGAGTACCTGTGGAGTTCATTTTTACCCATAATATGTTCATGAGAACCGCCATCTGATAAAGGGATGAAAACAACTACATTCTTGGATTATTAGATAAAGACGATCCATCTCCTTGCTAATGATTCCTTAGAAACATCTTTTATGGCCTTCCTTTTGCAGTCTCCTTTTGTAGATTTTCTGAGCAGATGAGTCATCAAATAATAAATTGATGTTACCTTTCAGGGTTCTCCCTTATTTTGAAAAAAATTATCAGCCTCTAAGTAATTTTGCTGTAAAGGGTGAAATCTGCCACTAATATCCCCTAGAATCCAATGTACCTCATAAATATGTGCATGACAACAACATTGTATTTCTGGAGTTATACTAGGATCATTCCATAAAGGAGACCTGTTTCCTTGCTACAGATTTCTTGAAAGCAGCTTTTATCTCTTTATTCCTCAAGCTGTAAATGATAGGATTCAGGCTTGGGGTCACCACTGTGTAGAGCAGGGCAAGGAATCTGTTACTGTCCATAGAATATTCTGATTTGGGATGAATGTAGGTAAAAATGGCAGTTCCATAGAAAATGCAGACCACAGTGAGATGCGAGGAACAAGTGGAAAATGCTTTGCGCCTGTTTTTGGCCCCAGGCATGTTGAGAATAGTGGAGAGGATGAGGATGTAGGAGAAGAGGATGAGCAAAAGGGGTGTCAAGATAATTAGAACAGCTAGTATGGCAATGGCCAGTTCATCCTTGTAGGTATTGGTGGAAGACAATTTCAGAACATGCTTAATATCACAGAAGAAATGGTTGATTCTATCTGATCCACAGAAGGGAAGGGTGAAGATGGAAACAGATTGCCCCAAACTCACAAAAATACCAATGGCCCATGACACAGCAGCAAGCTTAGCACATTTCCTGTATTTCATAATATATGGGTATTGCAAGGGTTTGCAAATAGCAACATAGCGGTCATACGACATGACACAAAGAAGGCAACACTCACTGAGACCAAAGAGAATGAAGAAACACATTTGACAGCCACAGCCCCAAAAGGATATAGTCCGATTTTCTGATAATATGTCCACTAGCATCTTTGGGCTGATGGTGGAGGTGTAGCCAATTTCCAAAAAGGACAAATTCCAAAGGAAGAAGTACATTGGGGTGTGAAGGGTTGGATTGAGAATGGTGAGGATCAAAATCAGACTGTTGCCCGTCAGAGCCATGAGGTAGAACATTAGAACCAGGCAAAAGAGAAGTTCTCGCATGGACTGGAAATCGGAGAAGCCTAGAAGGGCAATCTCGGTCAAACAGGATTGGTTGTCTTTTTTCATGGTAAGCCTGAGAACATGAGAGGATCATTAAATAAAGAATTAAGCAATTCTTAACAAGGAAATAAGCATGTTAACCTTGAAATTTAGCTTCTGTTTCCTTTTACTGCTGTTAATGAGCTAGATCAATAAAATATTCAATAATGTTGCCCAATAGGAAAAACCAACCCACCAAACAGGACTGTCTGAAAAACTGGAGATGTACTCATATGCACTGGTGATTTTGCATCAGCCAACATCAAAGACTGTGAAGGAGCCTTTAAATTCAGTTGACTCCTAGAGGATCAGAAATTGTAGAGAGACGAAGGGACTTTTTTCTTTAACAAGATCTCCTGACAGAAGCCCAAGGATTCATTCTGGGAATTTGATAAATGGATGGACCTTAGGGGAAGTTTCTGTAGAGTACTGTTAGAAAACCCAGTGAAAACCATTTAGCCAGGAAGTAGCTACAAACTGGGAGTAGATATTTTCCAAATTATGATATTGAAGTTCATAATGACATGCAGTGGAATAGTTTTCCTTTAAATCATAATGCCATAACTATAAGGAGTTAGCATTCACTGCAAACAAAATCACCATGCTAGGAGAATAAATATTTATCTCTTTATTTTTTTAAAAGAAAATAAATTGCTTTTTTATCTTGTTCATTTCTGGGCTGAGTTTGAATCACCAAGACTTTTCTGATACTTTCGAAGCTTTTTATCTATCAGATTATTGGAGTTAGGTCATGCCGTTCTTTTTGGTTTATAGAAGAAAACCACAATAAATGAATTAAAATAATCTGTCAACAGTTCCTTTTTGGATTAGAACCAGTCGACTCTAATGGACCTTAGGGGAAGGATTCTGTAGAGCAGAGTTAGAAAACCCAGTGAAACCACTTAACCAGGAAGTAGCTACTAACTTGAAGTAGATCATGACATTTATGATGTCCTTGTGTAGAATTGTCTTCCTTTAAGTCAATAATGCCATGATTTTAAAAAGTTAACACTAACTGCAAGCAAAATACCATGAATCCTTTTCTTTTTTTTGGCAAAATTAATTGCCTTTTCATTCCCTTCATTTCTGGACTGAGTTTGAATCACCAAAACATTTCTGATACATTCTAAACATGGTCTCTATCACATTATTGGGTTTAGGTCATATCCTTCTTTTGGGTTTATAGAAGAAAATCAGAATAAAAATGAATTAAAATAAATCTTTCCATTAACAGCTCCTTTTTGATTAGAACCAACAAACCTTGAGGGGAAACTTCATTAATCTGATGAGAATTTCGTCTTCTTGGGGGGTAGGGATGAACTGGCATACTAGAAAAATCATAGTGCTGCCACTCCAAAACTCATCACGCAAATGGGATCTTACCTGTTATTCCCTTTCTTCTGAATTCTTATTTTAGTAAGGTAATACCTTAGTCAGAGTGAGTGAGGAATCTGGCTTATTATATTCTATCTCTTTCAATTATTTATCAGCCATTAAAACAGGGGTGTCAAACTCAATTTCATTGAGGGCCGCATCAGCATTGCGGTTGTCCTCGGGGGGCCAGGTAGGTGTGGCCAGGGTGGGCGCGGCCTACTGGGTGGGTGTGGCTAGAGTAGGTGTGGCCTACTGGGTGGGCATGGCCAGCTCTACATCGTGCCTGTGGGGGCCTGGGCAGGAGTGGGACAGATCTAAGGGTCTCTGGCAGAAGGGGGTGGGACCAGGGCAAGCGCCAAGGCATGGTCCACTGGAAGAGCCTGCCGAAACCCCTCCCCCGGAGCCCATCAAGCCGGATATGTGAAGTAGGCGAGGGCCATTTGCTGGCCACTTCCAGGTGATGGTGCATTTCTTCATTCCTCACAAAGGGTGATACCTCCTCAGTGTGCACCCAGGGGGTGGGGCCAACGTGGCAGGGACCGGTCCCTTGCTGTTTCCAGATGGCCTTGTGGAGCTAAGACTGAATGTGTTTCAGCATAGATGGCCACCACAAAATTATATATTGGCTCCCGGGCGGCCAGGGCTGGGGCCAAGGCAGCGGGGGCCGTTCCCTCACTGTTTCCAGGATGGCTTCGCGGGCCACATGAAACCACGTCGTGGGCTGCTTCCGGCCCCCGGGCCTTGTGTTTGACATGTCTACATTAAAACATTCAGAATAATATTGTTTGAAGGGATGGTGGGATTATTCTTCTTTCAGTGATACATCTGGGTTTGTTTCATTTTGCTGAATGGAAGGTTTTCCTGTCTTTGGCACCATAAGGTGGGTGTCTATGCAGATTCTCAGTCATCTATGTCATGGTTGTCCCAAAGGTGCTTTTTTTCAAAAGGCAATTGGACTTTGTTTTTTCCTTGAAGATATTTCGCTTTTCATTCAAGAAACTTCTTCAGTTCTAGGTGAAGCTCATTCTGCTCTACCCAGTTTGTTAATGTTTCCATGAACATTAGACATTATGCCGGGTACAATTTTGTACCCTGGGATCTTCCCTTGAGCTTTAATCTGTTTGTTAGTAGCAAAATGAGCATCTTGTAGTGTTACCACTTCCATCCTATTATCTATGACCAGTTTGCTTACATACTCACATTTATTTCTACTTAGGCCTTCTACGTGTAGTTGCAAAACATGGATTTGGGATCTTTTGTAAATAAATTCTTAAAAGAACTGTTTTAAGATCCATCACAAGCCCCTCACTGATGACTCATACCTGACCTATCACAAGACCCTCACTTGGCACACGCACACCTGAAGCCCTTATAAACAGAATACTGACACTGAGATTCACTAAATTCCACTGAAGATGTTACTTAGCCTGATAATGAAACATTTGTAAACCAACCCACAAGCTCGGAGAACAAACCATCACCCTTGTGTGTATGTATACACACACACACACACACACACATACATACATACACACATACGCACACACATAAATGTAAATTTGCTGATACTTTATTTGAACATATTTATATATCAGTGATTGCATGATCTCTTTAGATGCCATACGCTAAATAAATAAATGATACATCATTTTTTGTGCTTTGTTATAAATGGCTCTTTGATTTTTTTATATATAAAAAAGAGTGGTTTTTTTGCTTTTTTTTTTACTGTATGACTTCATTATTATATAATCCATTCCTACCAAGTAAGCATGTTGTTATTAGTTGCGAAGTCGTGTCCGACCCATCGTGACCCCATGGACAACGTTCCTCCAGGCCTTCCTGTCCTCTACCAAAGAAAGTATGGCAGCCATACTATTCTGAGATATGATTGGCGAATATACACCATTTGGTTTACGGAGTCACAAGTTCCTGACGGAATCTTCTTCCCGTCACTTCAGCTTCCTGTCAATGCTTTCTTGCAAGGGCACTATAAGCAGTCAAAATGTATGGGGGAGGATCAGTTTACCTGTAGATGGGGAATACAGTTTACCTGTAGATGGGGAAGGTACATTTTACCACCTCATTAGCTCCCAGATTAATTTCCTTCTGGCTTACCTAGATTTTGATCACCTCCATTTATTTATTTTTTTCATTTTTGTTCTATTCAACTTTCCACTTATCGGGCAGGCTTCACTCAGATAATTTAACAAAGAGAAGGACAAGGGGGGACATGATAGTAGTGTTCCAATATCTCAGGGGCTGCCACAAAGAAGAGGGAGTCAAGCTATTTTCCAAAGCGCCTGAAGGCAGGACAAGGAGCAACGGGTGGAAGCTAACCAAAGAGAGAAGCAACCTAGAACTAAGGAGAAACTTCCTGACAGTTAGAACAATTAACCAGTGGAACAACCTGCCTCCAGAAGCGGTGAATGCACCAACA